>NC_057811.1:1311294-1318555 GCF_018294505.1 Triticum aestivum | reverse complement strand
TGAAATCCGAGATAGAATCCATGTATGAAAACAAAGTATGGACTTTGACTGACTTGCCCGATGAGCGGCGAGCCATAGAAAACAAATGGATCTTTAAGAAGAAGACGGACGCAGATGGTAATGTGACCATCTACAAAGCTCGACTTGTCGCTAAGGGTTATCGACAAGTTCAAGGGGTTGACTACGATGAGACTTTCTCACCCGTAGCGAAGCTGAAGTCCGTCCGAATCATGTTAGCAATTGCCGCATACTATGATTATGAGATATGGCAGATGGACGTCAAAACGGCATTCCTTAACGGCTTCCTTAAGGAAGAGTTGTATATGATGCAGCCGGAAGGTTTTGTCGATCCTAAGAATGCTAACAAAGTATGCAAGCTCCAGCGCTCAATCTATGGGCTGGTGCAAGCATCTCGGAGTTGGAACATTCGCTTTGATGAGATGCTCAAAGCGTTTGGGTTTACACAGACTTATGGAGAAGCCTGTGTTTACAAGAAAGTGAGTGGGAGCTCTGTAGCATTTCTCATATTATATGTGGATGACATATTATTGATGGGAAATGATATAGAATTCTTGGAAAGTATAAAGGCCTATTTGAATAAGTGTTTTTCAATGAAGGACCTTGGAGAAGCTGCTTACATATTAGGCATCAAGATCTATAGAGATAGATCAAGACGCCTCATTGGTCTTTCACAGAGTACATACCTTGACAAGATATTGAAGAAGTTCAGTATGGATCAGTCCAAGAAGGGGTTCTTGCCTGTATTGCAAGGTGTGCAATTGAGCACGGCTCAATGCCCGACCACGGCAGAAGATATAGAAGAGATGAGTGTCATCCCCTATGCCTCGGCCATAGGGTCTATTATGTATGCCATGCTGTGTACGCGACTTGATGTAAACCTTGCCGTAAGTTTGGTAGGAAGGTACCAAAGTAATCCCGGCAAGGAACACTGGACAGCGGTCAAGAATATCCTGAAGTACCTGAAGAGGACTAAGGATATGTTTCTCGTTTATGGAGGTGAAGAAGAGCTCGTCGTAAAGGGTTACGTCGACGCTAGCTTCGACACAGATCCGGATGACTCGAAGTCACAGACCGGATACGTGTATATTTTGAATAGAGGAGCAGTAAGCTGGTGCAGTTGCAAGCAAAGCGTCGTGGCGGGATCTACATGTGAAGCGGAATACATGGCAGCCTCGGAGGCAGCACAGGAAGCAGTCTGGATGAAGGAGTTCATTACCGACCTAGGGGTGATTCCCAATGCGTCGGGCCCGATGACTCTCTTCTGTGACAACACTGGAGCTATTGCCCTTGCGAAGGAGCCCAGGTTTCACAGGAAGACCAGGCATATCAAGCGTCGCTTCAACTCCATTCGTGAAAGTGTTCAAAATGGAGACATAGATATTTGTAAAGTACACACGGACCTGAATGTAGCAGATCCGTTGACTAAACCTCTCCCTAGGGCAAAACATGATCAACACCAGGACGCAATGGGTGTTCGATTCATCACAATGTAACTAGATTATTGACTCTAGTGCAAGTGGGAGACTGTTGGAAATATGCCCTAGAGGCAATAATAAATGGTTATTATTATATTTCTGTGTTCATGATAATAGTCTTTTATTCATGCTATAATTGTATTGTCCGGAAATCGTAATACATGTGTGAATACATAGACCACAACCTGTCCCTAGTAAGCCTCTAGTTGACTAGCTCGTTAATCAACAGATAGTCATGGTTTCCTGACTATGGACATAGGATGTCACTGATAACGGGATCACATCATTAGGAGAATGATGTGATGGACAAGACCCAACTTAAGCATAGCATAAAAGATCGTGTAGTTTCGTTTGCTAGAGCTTTTCCAATGTCAAGTATCTTTTCCTTAGACCATGAGATCGTGCAACTCCCGGATACCGTAGGAGTGCTTTGGGTGTGCCAAACGTCACAACGTAACTGGGTGACTATAAAGGTGCATTACGGGTATCTCCGAAAGTGTCTGTTGGGTTGGCACGGATCGAGACTGGGATTTGTCACTCCTTGTAAACGGAGAGGTATCTCTGGGCCCACTCGGTAATGCATCATCATAATGAGCTCAATGTGACTAAGGCGTTAGTCACGGGATCATGCATTGCGGTACGAGTAAAGAGACTTGCCGATAACGAGATTGAACAAGGTATTGGGATACCGACGATCGAATCTCGGGCAAGTAACATACCGATTGACAAAGGGAATTGCATACGGATTGATTGAATCCTCGACACCGTGGTTCACCCGATGATATCATCGTGGAACATGTGGGAGCCAACATGGGTATCCAGATCCCGCTGTTGGTTATTGACCGGAGAGGCGTCTCGGTCATGTCTGCATGTCTCCCGAACCCGTAGGGTCTACACACTTAAGGTCCGGTGACGCTAGGGTTGTAGAGATATATGTATGCGGAAACCCGAAAGTTGTTCGGAGTCCCGGATGAGATCCCGGACGTCACGAGAGGTTCCGGAATGGTCCGGAGGTGAAGAATTATATATAGGAAGTCCAGTTTTGGCCACCGGGAAGTTTCAGGGGTTATCGGTATTGTACCGGGACCACCGGAAGGGTCCCGGGGGTCCACCGGGAGGGGCCACCTGTCCCGGAGGGCCCCGTGGGCTGAAAGTGGAGGGGAACCAGCCCCTAATGGGCTGGGGCGCCACTTTGGGCCTCCCAACCATGCGCCTAGGGTTGGGAACCCTAGGGGGGGGAGTTTCCCCTTGCCTTGGGGGGCAAGGCAACCCCTTTCCCCCTTGGCCGCCGCCCCCCCTGGAGATCCCATCTCCAAGGGCTGCGCACCCCCCTTGGGGGCCTATATAAAGGGGGGAGGGAGGGCAGCATACTACAGCCTTTGGCGCCTCCCTCCTCCCCTGCAACACCTCTCTCTCTCGCGCAGAAGCTCGGCGAAGCCCTGCCGGAGAGCCGCTACATCCACCTCCACGCCGTCGTGCTGTTGGATCTCCATCAACCTCTCCTCCCCCCATGCTGGATCAAGAAAGGAGGAGACGTCGCTACACCGTACGTGTGTTGAACGCGGAGGTGCCGTACGTTCGGCACTCGGTCATCGGTGATTTGGATCACGGCGAGTACGACTCCGTCATCCACGTTCATTGGAACGCTTCCGCTCGCGATCTACAATGGTATGTAGATGCACTCCCTTCCCTCGTTGCTAGTAGACTCCATAGATGCATCTTGGTGAGCGTAGAAAAATTTTAAAATTATGCTACGATTACCAACAGCAATGCCATCTGAGCGTCGCACCGGGCCCCCATACATGCGGGGTGGTGTGGTGGCATGTCCGATGAGGCGGCACGCGTCTCCGGGGGGTGCCCCCCCTCACAAACGGCGATGACACGGTAGTAGACGTTCTGCGGTAACGATGCGGCGTGAATATTATTAAATACTCGGAGCGCGATAAAATCATGAGATTTTTACACGACGCGGGCACATGTGCTGTAGGACTGATGGTAATTTTTCATAATTGTTCGTGATGGAGTAGTATCTGAACAATTCCCTCTATGCGGATTGCTCTTCGCGTGTCTACGACTGTGGCCGGCGGCCTCCGGGGGCTAGCATGCCGCCAAATCTTGCGTAGGAGGCCTCTCACAAGTCTGGAAGAGTTGTGGCGGGTGCAAACGCCCGGCACGCGTCTCCGGGGTGTGCCCCCCTCACGGACGGCGCCGCCGCCGGCACCTGGAGGGGGGAAACGGATGCATCTGGTCTACACGGAAGGGATCTTGCTGTGGGTCTGGCCCGGATGTTGCTCCAAAGTGTTCCTATGGGCTGACCTACCACAACCGGGTGGATAGGTCCACTGCTCAAAGCCGGTCCGTGCAAACTCAAAGGGCTAGATCCCGTGGTCAAACGCTACAGGGTTAGGCGGGACGGGGGCCCGGGGGGGTAGCAATGCCACCCGAGCGTCGCACCGGGCCCCCATACATGCGGGGTGGTGTGGTGGCATGTCCGATGAGGCGGCACGAGTCTCCGGGGGGTGCCCCCCCTCACGAACGGCGATGACACGGTAGTAGACGTTCTGCGGTAATGATTTGGCGTGAATATTATTAAATACTCGGAGCGCGATAAAATCATGAGTTTTTTACACGACGCGGGCACATGTGCTGTAGGACTGATGGTAATTTTTCATAATTGTTCGTGATGGAGTAGTATCTAAACAATTCCCTCTATGCGGATTTCTCTTCGCGTGTCTACGACTGTGGCCGGCGGCCTCTGGGGGCTAGCATGCCGCCAAATCTTGCGTAGGCGGCCTCTCACAAGTCTGGAAGAGTTTTGGCGGGTGCAAACGCCCGGCACGCGTCTCCGGGGTGTGCCCCCCTCACGGACGGCGCCGCCGCCGGCACCTGGAGGGGGGAAACGGACGTGTCTGGTCTACATGGAGGGGATCTTGCTGTGGGTCTGGCCCGGATGTTGCTCCAAAGTGTTCCTATGGGCTGACCTACGACAACCGAATGGATAGGTCCACTGCTCAAAGCCCGTCCATGCAAAGTCAAAGGGCTAGATCCCGTGGTCAAACGCTACAGGGTTAGACGGGACGGGGGCCCTGGGGGGTAGCAATGCCATCCGAGCGTCCCACCGGGCCCCCATACATGCGGGGTGTTGTGGTGGCATGTCCGAAGAGGCGGCACGCGTCTCCGGGGGGTGCCCCCCCTCACGAACGACGATGACACGCTAGTAGACGTTCTGCGGTAACGATGCGGCGTGAATATTCTTAAATACTCGGAGCGCGATAAAATCATGAGATTTTTACACGACGCGGGCACATGTGCTGTAGGACTGATGGTAATTTTTCATAATTGTTCGTGATGGTGTAGTATCTAAACAATTCCCTCTATGCGGATTTCTCTTCGCGTGTCTACGACTGTGGCCGGCGGCCTCCGGGGGCTAGCATGCCGCCAAATCTTGCGTAGGCGGCCTCTCAAAAGTCTGGAAGAGTTGTGGCGGGTGCAAACGCCCGGCACACGTCTCTGGGGTGTGCCCCCCTCACGGACGGCGCCGCCGCCGGCACCTGGAGGGGGGAAACGGACGCGTCTGGTCTACATGGAGGCGATCTTGCTGTGGGTCTGGCCCGGATGTTGCTCCAAAGTGTTCCTATGGGCTGACCTACCACAACCGGGTGGATAGGTCCACTGCTCAAAGCCCGTCCGTGCAAAGTCAAAGGGCTAGATCCCGTGGTCAAACGCTACAGGGTTAGACGGGACGGGGGCCCTGGGGGGTAGCAATGCCATCCGAGCATCGCACCGGACCCCATACATGCGGGGTGGTGTGGTGGCATGTCCGAAGAGGCGGCACGCGTCTCCGGGGGGTGCCCCCCCTCACGAACGGCGATGACACGCTAGTAGACGTTCTGCGGTAACGATGCGGCGTGAATATTCTTAAATACTCGGAGCGCGATAAAATCATGAGTTTTTTACACGACGGGGGCACATGTGCTGTAGGACTGATGGTAATTTTTCATAATTGTTCGTGATGGAGTAGTATCTGAACAATTCCCTCTATGCGGATTGCTCTTCGCGTGTCTATGACTGTGGCCGGCGGCCTCCGGGGGCTAGCATGCCGCCAAATATTGCGTAGGCGGCCTCTCACAAGTCTGGAAGTGTTGTGGCGGGTGCAAACGCCCGGCACGCGTCTCCGGGGTGTGCCCCCCCTCACGGACGGCGCGGCCGCCGGCACCTGGAGGGGGGAAACGGACGCGTCGGGTCTACACGGAGGGGATCTTGCTGTGGGTCTGGCCCGGATGTTGCTCCAAAGTGTTCCTATGGGCTGACCTACCACAACCGGGTGGATAGGTCCACTGCTCAAAGCCCATCCGTGCAAAGTCAAAGGGCTAGATCCCGTGGTCAAACGCTACAGGGTTAGGCGGGACGGGGGCCCTGGGGGGGGGTAGCAATGCCACCCGAGCGTCGCACCGGGCCCCCATACATGCGGGGTGGTGTGGTGGCATGTCCGATGAGGCGGCACGAGTCTCCGGGGGGTGCCCCCCCTCACGAACGGCGATGACACGGTAGTAAACGTTCTGCGGTAACGATTTGGCGTGAATATTATTAAATACTCGGAGCGCGATAAAATCATGAGTTTTTTACACGACGGGGGCACATGTGCTGTAGGACTGATGGTAATTTTTCATAATTGTTCGTGATGGAGTAGTATCTGAACAATTCCCTCTATTCGGATTGCTCTTCGCGTGTCTACGACTGTGGCCGGCGGCCTCCGGGGGCTAGCATGCCGCCAAATCTTGCGTAGGCGGCCTCTCACAAGTCTGGAAGTGTTGTGGCGGGTGCAAACGCCCGGCACGCGTCTCCGGGGTGTGCCCCCTCACGGACGGCACCGCCGCCGGCACCTGGAGGGGGGAAACGGACGCGTCTGGTCTACACGGAGGGGATCTTGCTGTGGGTCTGGCCCGGATGTTGCTCCAAAGTGTTCCTATGGGCTGACCTACCACAACCGGGTGGATAGGTCCACTGCTCAAAGCCCGTCCGTGCAAAGTCAAAGGGCTAGATCCCGTGGTCAAACGCTACAGGGTTAGGCGGGACGGGGGCCCTGGGGGGGGGGGGGTAGCAGTGCCACCCGAGCGTTGCACCGGGCCCCCATACATGCGGGGTGGTGTGGTGGCATGTCCGAAGAGGCGGCACGCGTCTCCGGGGGGTGCCCCCCCCTCACGAATGGCGATGACACGGTAGTAGACGTTCTGCGGTAACGATGCGGTGTGAATATTCTTAAATACTCGGAGCGCGATAAAATCATGAGTTTTTTACACGACGCGGGCACATGTGCTGTAGGACTGATGGTAATTTTTCATAATTGTTCGTGATGGTGTAGTATCTAAACAATTCCCTCTATGCGGATTTCTCTTCGCGTGTCTACGACTGTGGCCGGCGGCCTCCGGTGGCTAGCATGCCGCCAAATCTTGCGTAGGCGGCCTCTCACAAGTCTGGAAGAGTTGTGGCGGGTGCAAACGCCCGGCACGCGTCTCTGGGGTGTGCCCCCCTCACGGACGGCGCCGCCGCCGGCACCTGGAGGGGGGAAACGGACGCGTCTGGTCTACATGGAGGGGATCTTGTTGTGGGTCTGGCCCAGATGTTGCTCCAAAGTGTTCCTATGGGCTGACCTACCACAACCGGGTGGATAGGTCCACTGCTCAAAGCCCGTCCGTGCAAAGTCAAAGGGCTAGATCCCGTGGTCAAACGCTACAGGGTTAGACGGGACGGGGGCCCTGGGGGGG
>NC_057811.1:1299633-1311284 GCF_018294505.1 Triticum aestivum | reverse complement strand
GGGGGGGGGGGTAGCAGTGCCACCCGAGCGTTGCACCGGGCCCCCATACATGCGGGGTGTTGTGGTGGCATGTCCGAAGAGGCGGCACGCGTCTCCGGGGGGTGCCCCCCCCTCACGAATGGCGATGACACGGTAGTAGACGTTCTGCGGTAACGATGCGGCGTGAATATTCTTAAATACTCGGAGCGCGATAAAATCATGAGTTTTTTACACGACGCGGGCACATGTGCTGTAGGACTGATGGTAATTTTTCATAATTGTTCGTGATGGTGTAGTATCTAAACAATTCCCTCTATGCGGATTTCTCTTCGCGTGTCTACGACTGTGGCCGGCGGCCTCCGGTGGCTAGCATGCCGCCAAATCTTGCGTAGGCGGCCTCTCACAAGTCTGGAAGAGTTGTGGCGGGTGCAAACGCCCGGCACGCGTCTCTGGGGTGTGCCCCCCTCACGGACGGCGCCGCCGCCGGCACCTGGAGGGGGGAAACGGACGCGTCTGGTCTACATGGAGGGGATCTTGTTGTGGGTCTGGCCCAGATGTTGCTCTAAAGTGTTCCTATGGGCTGACCTACCACAACCGGGTGGATAGGTCCACTGCTCAAAGCCCGTCCGTGCAAAGTCAATGGGCTAGATCCCGTGGTCAAACGCTACAGGGTTAGACGGGACGGGGGCCCTGGGGGCGGTAGCACTGCCATCCGAGCGTCGCACCGGGCCCCCGCACATGCGGGGTGGTGTGGTGGCATGTCCGAAGAGGCGGCACGCGTCTCCGGGGGGTGCCCCCCCTCACGAACGGCGATGACACGCTAGTAGATGTTCTGCGGTAACGATGCGGCGTGAATATTCTTAAATACTCGGAGCGCGATAAAATCATGAGTTTTTTACACGACGCGGGAACATGTGCTGTAGGACTAATGGTAATTTTTCATAATTGTTCGTGATGGAGTAGTATCTGAACAATTCCCTCTATGCGGATTGCTCTTCGCGTGTCTATGACTGTGGCCGGCGGCTTCCGGGGGCTAGCATGCCGCCAAATATTGCGTAGGCGGCCTCTCACAAGTCTGGAAGTGTTGTGGCGGGTGCAAACGCCCGGCACGCGTCTCCGGGGTGTGCCCCCCCTCACGGACGGCGCGGCCGCCGGCACCTGGAGGGGGGAAACGGACGCGTCGGGTCTACACGGAGGGGATCTTGCTGTGGGTCTGGCCCGGATGTTGCTCCAAAGTGTTCCTATGGGCTGACCTACCACAACCGGGTGGATAGGTCCACTGCTCAAAGCCCGTCCGTGCAAAGTCAAAGGGCTAGATCCCGTGGTCAAACGCTACAGGGTTAGGCAGGACGGGGGCCCTGGGGGGGGGTAGCAATGCCACCCGAGCGTCGCACCGGGCCCCCATACATGCGGGGTGGTGTGGTGGCATGTCCTATGAGGCGGCACGAGTCTCCGGGGGGTGCCCCCCCTCACGAATGGCGATGACACGGTAGTAGACGTTCTGCGGTAACGATGCGGTGTGAATATTATTAAAAACTCGGAGCGCGATAAAGTCATGAGATTTTTACACGACGCGGGCACATGTGCTGTAGGACTGATGGTAATTTTTCATAATTGTTCGTGATGGAGTAGTATCTGAACAATTCCCTCTATGCGTATTGCTCTTCGCGTGTCTACGACTGTGGCCGGCGGTCTCCGGGGGCCAGCATGCCGCCAAATCTTGCGTAGGCGGCCTCTCACAAGTCTGGAAGTGTTGTGGCGGGTGCAAACGCCCGGCACGCGTCTCCGGGGTGTGCCCCCCTCACGGACGGCGCCGCCGCCGGCACCTGGAGGGGGGAAACGGACGCGTCTGGTCTACACGGAGGGGATCTTGCTGTGGGTCTGGCCCGGATGTTGCTCCAAAGTGTTCCTATGGGCTGACCTACCACAACCGGGTGGATAGGTCCACTGCTCAAAGCCCGTCCGTGCAAAGTCAAAGGGCTAGATCTCGTGGTCAAACGCTACAGGATTAGACGGGACGGGGGCCCTGGGGGGTAGCAATGCTATCCGAGCGTCGCACCGGGCCCCCATACATGCGGGGTGGTGTGGTGGCATGTCCGAAGAGGCGGCACGCGTCTCCGGGGGGTGCCCCCCCTCACGAACGGCGATGACACTGTAGTAGACGTTCTGCGGTAACGATGCGGCGTTAATATTATTAAATACTCGGAGCGCGATAAAATCATGAGTTTTTTACACGACGCGGGCACATGTGCTGTAGGACTGATGGTAATTTTTCATAATTGTTCGTGATGGAGTAGTATCTGAACAATTCCCTCTATGCGGATTGCTCTTCGCGTGTCTACGACTGTGGCCGGCGGCCTCCGGGGGCTAGCATGCCGCCAAATCTTGCGTAGGCGGCCTCTCACAAGTCTGGAAGTGTTGTGGCGGGTGCAAACGCCCGGCACGCGTCTCCGGGGTGTGCCCCCCTCACGGACGGCGCCGCCGCCGGCACCTAGAGGGGGGAAACGGACGCGTCTGGTCTACACGGAGGGGATCTTGCTGTGGGTCTGGCCCGGATGTTGCTCCAAAGTGTTCCTATGGGCTGACCTACCACAACCGGGTGGATAGGTCCACTGCTCAAAGCCCGTCCGTCAAAAGTCAAAGGGCTAGATCCCGTGGTCAAATGCTACAGGGTTAGGCGGGACGGGGGCCCTGGGGGGTAGCAATGCCACCCGAGCGTCGCACCGGCCCCCCATACATGCGGGGTGGTGTGGTGGCATGTCCGAAGAGGCGGCACGCGTCTCCGGGGGGTGCCCCCCCTCACGAACGGCGATGACACGGTAGTAGACGTTCTGCGGTAATGATGCGACGTGAATATTATTAAATACTCGGAGCGCGATAAAATCATGAGTTTTTTACACGACGCTTGCACATGTGCTGTAGGACTGATGGTAATTTTTCATAATTGTTCGTGATGGAGTAGTATCTGAACAATTCCCTCTATGCGGATTGCTCTTCGCGTGTCTACGACTGTGGCCGGCGGCCTCCGGGGGCTAGCATGCCGGCAAATCTTGCGTAGGCGGCCTCTCACAAGTCTGGAAGAGTTGTGGCGGGTGCAAACGCCCGGCGCGCGTCTCCGGGGTGTGCCCCCCTCACGGACGGCGCCGCTGCCGGCACCTGGAGGGGGGAAACGGACGCGTCTGGTCTACATGGAGGGGATCTTGCTGTGGGTCTGGCCCGGATGTTGCTCCAAAGTGTTCCTATGGGCTGACCTACGACAACCGAGTGGATAGGTCCACTGCTCAAAGCCCGTCCGTGCAAAGTCAAAGGGCTAGATCCCGTGGTCAAACGCTACAGGGTTAGACGGGACGGGGGCCCTGGGGGTAGCAATGCCATCCGAGCGTCCCACCGGGCCCCCATACATGCGGGGTGTTTTGGTGGCATGTCCGAAGAGGCGGCACGCGTCTCCGGGGGGTGCCCCCCCTCACGAACGGCGATGACACGCTAGTAGACGTTCTGCGGTAACGATGCAGCGTGAATATTCTTAAATACTCGGAGCGCGATAAAATCATGAGTTTTTTACACGACGCGGGCACATGTGCTGTAGGACTAATGGTAATTTTTCATAATTGTTCGTGATGGAGTAGTATCTGAACAATTCCCTCTATGCGGATTGCTCTTCGCGTGTCTATGACTGTGGCCGGCGGCCTCCGGGGGCTAGCATGCCGCCAAATATTGCGTAGGCGGCCTCTCACAAGTCTGGAAGTGTTGTGGCGGGTGCAAACGCCCGGCACGCGTCTCCGGGGTGTGCCCCCCCTCACGGACGGCGCGGCCGCCGGCACCTGGAGGGGGGAAACGGACGCGTCGGGTCTACACGGAGGGGATCTTGCTGTGGGTCTGGCCCGGATGTTGCTCCAAAGTGTTCCTATGGGCTGACCTACCACAACCGTGTGGATAGGTCCACTGCTCAAAGCCCGTCCATGCAAAGTCAAAGGGCTAGATCCCGTGGTCAAACGCTACAGGGTTAGGCGGGACGGGGTCCCTGGGGGGGGGGGGTAGCAGTGCCACCCGAGCGTTGCACCGGGCCCCCATACATGCGGGGTGTTGTGGTGGCATGTCCGAAGAGGCGGCACGCGTCTCCGGGGGGTGCCCCCCCCTCACGAATGGCGATGACACGGTAGTAGACGTTCTGCGGTAACGATGCGGCGTGAATATTCTTAAATACTCGGAGCGCGATAAAATCATGAGTTTTTTACACGACGCGGGCACATGTGCTGTAGGACTGATGGTAATTTTTCATAATTGTTCGTGATGGTGTAGTATCTAAACAATTCCCTCTATGCGGATTTCTCTTCGCGTGTCTACGACTGTGGCCGGCGGCCTCCGGTGGCTAGCATGCCGCCAAATCTTGCGTAGGCGGCCTCTCACAAGTCTGGAAGAGTTGTGGCGGGTGCAAACGCCCGGCACGCGTCTCTGGGGTGTGCCCCCCTCACGGACGGCGCCGCCGCCGGCACCTGGAGGGGGGAAACGGACGCGTCTGGTCTACATGGAGGGGATCTTGTTGTGGGTCTGGCCCAGATGTTGCTCCAAAGTGTTCCTATGGGCTGACCTACCACAACCGGGTGGATAGGTCCACTGCTCAAAGCCCGTCCGTGCAAAGTCAAAGGGCTAGATCCCGTGGTCAAACGCTACAGGGTTAGACGGGACGGGGGCCCTGGGGGGGTAGCACTGCCATCCGAGCGTCGCACCGGGCCCCCATACATGCGGGGTGGTGTGGTGGCATGTCCGAAGAGGCGGCACGCGTCTCCGAGGGGTGCCCCCCCTCACGAACGGCGATGACACGCTAGTAGACGTTCTGCGGTAACGATGCGGCGTGAATATTCTTAAATACTCGGAGCGCGATAAAATCATGAGTTTTTTACACGACGCGGGCACATGTGCTGTAGGACTGATGGTAATTTTTCATAATTGTTCGTGATGGAGTAGTATCTGAACAATTCCCTCTATGCGGATTGCTCTTCGCGTGTCTATGACTGTGGCCGGCGGCCTCCGGGGGCTAGCATGCCGCCAAATATTGCGTAGGCGGCCTCTCACAAGTCTGGAAGTGTTGTGGCGGGTGCAAACGCCCGGCACGCGTCTCCGGGGTGTGCCCCCCCTCACGGACGGCGCGGCCGCCGGCACCTGGAGGGGGGAAACGGACGCGTCGGGTCTACACGGAGGGGATCTTGCTGTGGGTCTGGCCCGGATGTTGCTCCAAAGTGTTCCTATGGGCTGACCTACCACAACCGGGTGGATAGGTCCACTGCTCAAAGCCCGTCCGTGCAAAGTCAAAGGGCTAGATCCCGTGGTCAAACGCTACAGGGTTAGGCAGGACGGGGGCCCTGGGGGGGTAGCAATGCCACCCGAGCGTCGCACCGGGCCCCCATACATGCGGGGTGGTGTGGTGGCATGTCCTATGAGGCGGCACGAGTCTCCGGGGGGTGCCCCCCCTCACGAATGGCGATGACACGGTAGTAGACGTTCTGCGGTAACGATGCGGTGTGAATATTATTAAAAACTCGGAGCGCGATAAAGTCATGAGATTTTTACACGACGCGGGCACATGTGCTGTAGGACTGATGGTAATTTTTCATAATTGTTCGTGATGGAGTAGTATCTGAACAATTCCCTCTATGCGTATTGCTCTTCGCGTGTCTACGACTGTGGCCGGCGGTCTCCGGGGGCCAGCATGCCGCCAAATCTTGCGTAGGCGGCCTCTCACAAGTCTGGAAGTGTTGTGGCGGGTGCAAACGCCCGGCACGCGTCTCCGGGGTGTGCCCCCCTCACGGACGGCGCCGCCGCCGGCACCTGGAGGGGGGAAACGGACGCGTCTGGTCTACACGGAGGGGATCTTGCTGTGGGTCTGGCCCGGATGTTGCTCCAAAGTGTTCCTATGGGCTGACCTACCACAACCGGGTGGATAGGTCCACTGCTCAAAGCCCGTCCGTGCAAAGTCAAAGGGCTAGATCTCGTGGTCAAACGCTACAGGATTAGACGGGACGGGGGCCCTGGGGGGTAGCAATGCTATCCGAGCGTCGCACCGGGCCCCCATACATGCGGGGTGGTGTGGTGGCATGTCCGAAGAGGCGGCACGCGTCTCCGGGGGGTGCCCCCCCTCACGAACGGCGATGACACTGTAGTAGACGTTCTGCGGTAACGATGCGGCGTTAATATTATTAAATACTCGGAGCGCGATAAAATCATGAGTTTTTTACACGACGCGGGCACATGTGCTGTAGGACTGATGGTAATTTTTCATAATTGTTCGTGATGGAGTAGTATCTGAACAATTCCCTCTATGCGGATTGCTCTTCGCGTGTCTACGACTGTGGCCGGCGGCCTCCGGGGGCTAGCATGCCGCCAAATCTTGCGTAGGCGGCCTCTCACAAGTCTGGAAGTGTTGTGGCGGGTGCAAACGCCCGGCACGCGTCTCCGGGGTGTGCCCCCCTCACGGACGGCGCCGCCGCCGGCACCTGGAGGGGGGAAACGGACGCGTCTGGTCTACACGGAGGGGATCTTGCTGTGGGTCTGGCCCGGATGTTGCTCCAAAGTGTTCCTATGGGCTGACCTACCACAACCGGGTGGATAGGTCCACTGCTCAAAGCCCGTCCGTCAAAAGTCAAAGGGCTAGATCCCGTGG
Organism: Triticum aestivum; assembly: GCF_018294505.1. Lineage (NCBI taxonomy): Eukaryota > Viridiplantae > Streptophyta > Magnoliopsida > Poales > Poaceae > Triticum > Triticum aestivum. The sequence goes on along the minus strand of NC_057811.1, from coordinate 1,304,647 downwards.
TCAAATGCTACAGGGTTAGGCGGGACGGGGGCCCTGGGGGGGTAGCAATGCCACCCGAGCGTCGCACCGGCCCCCCATACATGCGGGGTGGTGTGGTGGCATGTCCGAAGAGGCGGCACGCGTCTCCGGGGGGTGCCCCCCCTCACGAACGGCGATGACACGGTAGTAGACGTTCTGCGGTAATGATGCGACGTGAATATTATTAAATACTCGGAGCGCGATAAAATCATGAGTTTTTTACACGACGCGGGCACATGTGCTGTAGGACTGATGGTAATTTTTCATAATTGTTCGTGATGGAGTAGTATCTGAACAATTCCCTCTATGCGGATTGCTCTTCGCGTGTCTACGACTGTGGCCGGCGGCCTCCGGGGGCTAGCATGCCGGCAAATCTTGCGTAGGCGGCCTCTCACAAGTCTGGAAGAGTTGTGGCGGGTGCAAACGCCCGGCGCGCGTCTCCGGGGTGTGCCCCCCTCACGGACGGCGCCGCTGCCGGCACCTGGAGGGGGGAAACGGACGCGTCTGGTCTACATGGAGGGGATCTTGCTGTGGGTCTGGCCCGGATGTTGCTCCAAAGTGTTCCTATGGGCTGACCTACCACAACCGGGTGGATAGGTCCACTGCTCAAAGCCCGTCCGTGCAAAGTCAAAGGGCTAGATCCCGTGGTCAAATGCTACAGGGTTAGGCGGGACGGGGGCCCTGGGGGGGTAGCAATGCCACCCGAGCGTCGCACCGGGCCCCCATACATGCGGGGTGGTGTGGTGGCATGTCCGAAGAGGCGGCACGCGTCTCCGGGGGGTGCCCCCCCTCACGAACGGCGATGACACGGTAGTAGACGTTCTGCGGTAATGATGCGACGTGAATATTCTTAAATACTCGGAGCGCGATAAAATCATGAGTTTTTTACACGACGCGGGCACATGTGCTGTAGGACTGATGGTAATTTTTCATAATTGTTCGTGATGGAGTAGCATCTAAACAATTCCCTCTATGCGGATTTCTCTTCGCGTGTCTACGACTGTGGCCGGCGGCCTCCGGGGGCTAGCATGCCGCCAAATCTTGCGTAGGCGGCCTCTCACAAGTCTGGAAGAGTTGTGGCGGGTGCAAACGCCCGGCACGCGTCTCCGGGGTGTGCCCCCCTCACGGACGGCGCCGCCGCCGGCACCTGGAGGGGGGAAACGGACGCGTCTGGTCTACATGGAGGGGATCTTGCTGTGGGTCTGGCCAGGATGTTGCTCCAAAGTGTTCCTGTGGGCTGACCTACCACAACCGGGTGGATAGGTCCACTGCTCAAAGCCCGTCCGTGCAAAGTCAAAGGGCTAGATCCCGTGGTCAAACGCTACAGGGTTAGGCGGGACGGGGGCCCTGGGGGGGTAGCAATGCCACCCGAGCGTCGCACCGGGCCCCCATACATGCGGGGTGGTGTGGTGGCATGTCCGAAGAGGCGGCACGCGTCTCCGGGGGGTGCCCCCCCTCACGAACGGCGATGACACGGTAGTAGACGTTCTGCGGTAACGATTTGGCGTGAATATTATTAAATACTCGGAGCGCGATAAAATCATGAGTTTTTTACACGACGCGGGCACATGTGCTGTAGGACTGATGGTATTTTTTCATAATTGTTCGTGATGGAGTAGTATCTGAACAATTCCCTCTATGCGGATTGCTCTTCGCGTGTCTACGACTGTGGCCGGCGGCCTCCGGGGGCTAGCATGCCGCCAAATCTTGCGTAGGCGGCCTCTCACAAGTCTGGAAGAGTTTTGGCGGGTGCAAACGCCCGGCACGCGTCTCCGGGGTGTGCCCCCCTCACGGACGGCGCCGCCGCCGGCACCTGGAGGGGGGAAACGGACGCGTCTGGTCTACATGGAGGGGATCTTGCTGTGGGTCTGGCCAGGATGCTGCTCCAAAGTGTTCCTGTGGGCTGACCTACCACAACCGGGTGGATAGGTCCACTGCTCAAAGCCCGTCCGTGCAAAGTCAAAGGGCTAGATCCCGAGGTCAAACGCTACAGGGTTAGGCGGGACGGGGGCCCTTGGGGGGTAGCAATGCCACCCGAGCGTCGCACCGGGCCCCCATACATGCGGGGTGGTGTGGTGGCATGTCCAAAGAGGCGGCACGCGTCTCCGGGGGGTGCCCCCCCTCACGAACGGCGATGACACGGTAGTAGACGTTCTGCGGTAACGATTTGGCGTGAATATTATTAAATACTCGGAGCGCGATAAAATCATGAGTTTTTTACACGACGCGGGCACATGTGCTGTAGGACTGATGGTATTTTTTCATAATTGTTCGTGATGGAGTAGTATCTGAACAATTCCCTCTATGCGGATTGCTCTTCGCGTGTCTACGACTGTGGCCGGCGGCCTCCGGGGGCTAGCATGCCGCCAAATCTTGCGTAGGCGGCCTCTCACAAGTCTGGAAGAGTTGTGGCGGGTGCAAACGCCGGCACGCGTCTCCGGGGTGTGGCCCCCTCACGGACGGCGCCGCCGCCGGCACCTGGAGGGGGGAAACGGACGCGTCTGGTCTACATGGAGGGGATCTTGCTATGGGTCTGGCCCGGATGTTGCTCCAAAGTGTTCCTGCGGGCTGACCTACCACAACTGGGTGGATAGGTCCACTGCTCAAAGCCCGTCCGTGCAAAGTCAAAGGGCTAGATCCCGTGGTCAAACGCTACAGGGTTAGGCGGGACGGGGGCCCTGGGGGGGGAGCAATGCCACCCGAGCGTCGCACCGGGCCCCCATACATGCGGGGTGGTGTGGTGGCATGTCCGAAGAGGCGGCACGCGTCTCCGGGGGGTGCCCCCCCTCACGAACGGCGATGACACGGTAGTAGACGTTCTGCGGTAACGATTTGGCGTGAATATTATTAAATACTCGGAGCGCGATAAAATCATGAGTTTTTTACACGACGCGGGCACATGTGCTGTAGGACTGATGGTAATTTTTCATAATTGTTCGTGATGGAGTAGTATCTGAACAATTCCCTCTATGCGGATTGCTCTTCGCGTGTCTACGACTGTGGCCGGCGGCCTCCGGGGGCTAGCATGCCGCCAAATCTTGCGTAGGCGGCCTCTCACAAGTCTGGAAGAGTTGTGGCGGGTGCAAACGCCCGGCACGCGTCTCCGGGGTGTGCCCCCCTCACGGACGGCGCCGCCGCCGGCACCTGGAGGGGGGAAACGGACGCGTCTGGTCTACATGGAGGGGATCTTGCTGTGGGTCTGGCCCGGATGTTGCTCCAAAGTGTTCCTATGGCCTGACCTACCACAACCGGGTGGATAGGTCCACTGCTCAAAGCCCGTCCGTGCAAAGTCATAGGGCTAGATCCCGTGGTCAAACGCTACAGGGTTAGGCGGGACGGGGGCCCTGGGGGGGTAGCAATGCCATCCGAGCGTCGCACCGGGCCCCCATACATGCGGGGTGGTGTGGTGGCATGTCCGAAGAGGCGGCACGCGTCTCCGGGGGGTGCCCCCCTCACGAACGGCGGTGACACGGTAGTAGACGTTCTGCGGTAACGATGCGGCGTGAATATTATTAAATACTCGGAGCACGATAAAATCATGAGTTTTTTACACGACGCGGGCACATGTGCTGTAGGACTGATGGTAATTTTTCATAATTGTTCGTGATGGAGTAGTATCTGAACAATTCCCTCTATGCGGATTGCTCTTCGCGTGTCTATGAATGTGGCCGGCGGCCTCCGGGGGCTAGCATGCCGCCAAATCTTGCGTAGGCGGCCTCTCACAAGTCTGGAAGAGTTGTGGCGAGTGCAAACGCCGGGCACGCGTCCCCGGGGTGTGCCCCCCCTCACGGACGGCGCCGCCGCCGGCACCTGGAGGGGGGAAACGGACGCGTCGGGTCTATACGGAGGGGATCTTGCTGTGGGTCTGGCCCGGATGTTGCTCCAAAGTGTTCCTATGGGCTGACCAACCACAACCGGGTGGATAGGTCCACTGCTCAAAGCCCGTCCGTGCAAAGTCAAAGGGCTAGATCCCGTGGTCAAACGCTACAGGGTTAGGCGGGACGGAGTCCCTGGGGGGGTAGCAATGCCACCCGAGCGTCGCACCGGGCCCCCATACATGCGGGGTGGTGTGGTGGCATGTCCGATGAGGCGGCACGCGTCTCCGGGGGGTGCCCCCCTCACGAACGGCGATGACACGGTAGCAGACGTTCTGCGGTAACGATGCGGCGTGAATATTATTAAATACTCGGAGCGCGATAAAATCATGAGTTTTTTACACGACGCGGGCACATGTGCTGTAGGACTGATGGTAATTTTTCATAATTGTTCGTGATGGAGTAGTATCTGAACAATTCCCTCTATGCGGATTGCTCTTCGCGTGTCTACGACTTTGGCCGGCGGCCTCCGGGGGCTAGCATGCCGCCAAATCTTGCGTAGGCGGCCTCTCACAAGTCTGGAAGAGTTGTGGCGAGTGCAAACGCCGGGCACGCGTCTCCGGGGTGTGCCCCCCCTCACGGACGGCGCCGCCGCCGGCACCTGGAGGGGGGAAACGGACGCGTCGGGTCTATACGGAGGGGATCTTGCTGTGGGTCTGGCCCGGATGTTGCTCCAAAGTGTTCCTATGGGCTGACCTACCACAACCGGGTGGATAGGTCCACTGCTCAAAGCCCGTCCGTGCAAAGTCAAAGGGCTAGATCCCGTGGTCAAACGCTACAGGGTTAGGCGGGACGGAGTCCCTGGGGGGGTAGCAATGCCACCCGAGCGTCGCACCGGGCCCCCATACATGCGGGGTGGTGTGGTGGCATGTCCGATGAGGCGGCACGCGTCTCCGGGGGGTGCCCCCCTCACGAACGGCGATGACACGGTAGCAGACGTTCTGCGGTAACGATGCGGCGTGAATATTATTAAATACTCGGAGCGCGATAAAATCATGAGTTTTTTACACGACGCGGGCACATGTGCTGTAGGACTGATGGTAATTTTTCATAATTGTTCGTGATGGAGTAGTATCTGAACAATTCCCTCTATGCGGATTGCTCTTCGCGTGTCTACGACT
>NC_057811.1:1294515-1296235 GCF_018294505.1 Triticum aestivum | reverse complement strand
CCCCCCCTCACGAACGGCGATGACACGCTAGTAGACGTTCTGCGGTAACGATGCGGCGTGAATATTCTTAAATACTCGGAGCGCGATAAAATCATGAGTTTTTTACACGACGCGGGCACATGTGCTGTAGGACTAATGGTAATTTTTCATAATTGTTCGTGATGGAGTAGTATCTGAACAATTCCCTCTATGCGGATTGCTCTTCGCGTGTCTATGACTGTGGCCGGCGGCCTCCGGGGGCTAGCATGCCGCCAAATATTGCGTAGGCGGCCTCTCACAAGTCTGGAAGTGTTGTGGCGGGTGCAAACGCCCGGCACGCGTCTCCGGGGTGTGCCCCCCCTCACGGACGGCGCGGCCGCCGGCACCTGGAGGGGGGAAACGGACGCGTCGGGTCTACACGGAGGGGATCTTGCAGTGGGTCTGGCCCGGATGTTGCTCCAAAGTGTTCCTATGGGCTGACCTACCACAACCGGGTGGATAGGTCCACTGCTCAAAGCCCGTCCGTGCAAAGTCAAAGGGCTAGATCTCGTGGTCAAACGCTACAGGGTTAGGCAGGACGGGGGCCCTGGGGGGGTAGCAATGCCACCCGAGCGTCGCACCGGGCCCCCATACATGCGGGGTGGTGTGGTGGCATGTCCGATGAGGCGGCACGAGTCTCCGGGGGGTGCCCCCCCTCACGAATGGCGATGACACGGTAGTAGACGTTCTGCGGTAACGATGCGGTGTGAATATTATTAAAAACTCGGAGCACGATAAAGTCATGAGATTTTTATACGACGCGGGCACATGTGCTGTAGGACTGATGGTAATTTTTCATAATTGTTCGTGATGGAGTAGTATCTGAACAATTCCCTCTATGCGTATTGCTCTTCGCGTGTCTACGACTGTGGCCGGCGGTCTCCGGGGGCCAGCATGCCGCCAAATCTTGCGTAGGCGGCCTCTCACAAGTCTGGAAGTGTTGTGGCGGGTGCAAACGCCCGGCACGCGTCTCCGGGGTGTGCCCCCCTCACGGACGGCGCCGCCGCCGGCACCTGGAGGGGGGAAACGGACGCGTCTGGTCTACACGGAGGGGATCTTGCTGTGGGTCTGGCCCGGATGTTGCTCCAAAGTGTTCCTATGGGCTGACCTACCACAACCGGGTGGATAGGTCCACTGCTCAAAGCCCGTCCGTGCAAAGTCAAAGGGCTAGATCTCGTGGTCAAACGCTACAGGATTAGGCGGGACGGGGGCCCTGGGGGGTAGCAATGCTATCCGAGCGTCGCACCGGGCCCCCATACATGCGGGGTGGTGTGGTGGCATGTCCGAAGAGGCGGCACGCGTCTCCGGGGGGTGCCCCCCCTCACGAACGGCGATGACACTGTAGTAGACGTTCTGCGGTAACGATGCGGCGTTAATATTATTAAATACTCGGAGCGCGATAAAATCATGAGTTTTTTACACGACGCGGGCACATGTGCTGTAGGACTGATGGTAATTTTTCATAATTGTTCGTGATGGAGTAGTATCTGAACAATTCCCTCTATGCGGATTGCTCTTCGCGTGTCTACGACTGTGGCCGGCGGCCTCCGGGGGCTAGCATGCCGCCAAATCTTGCGTAGGCGGCCTCTCACAAGTCTGGAAGTGTTGTGGCGGGTGCAAACGCCCGGCACGCGTCTCCGGGGTGTGCCCCCCTCACGGACGGCGCCGCCGCCGGCACCTGGAGGGGGGAAACGGACGCGTC
>NC_057811.1:1291658-1292924 GCF_018294505.1 Triticum aestivum | reverse complement strand
AAGAGGCGGCACGCGTCTCCGGGGGGTGCCCCCCCTCACGAACGGCGATGACACGGTAGTAGACGTTCTGCGGTAACGATTTGGCGTGAATATTATTAAATACTCGGAGCGCGATAAAATCATGAGTTTTTTACACGACGCGGGCACATGTGCTGTAGGACTGATGGTATTTTTTCATAATTGTTCGTGATGGAGTAGTATCTGAACAATTCCCTCTATGCGGATTGCTCTTCGCGTGTCTACGACTGTGGCCGGCGGCCTCCGGGGGCTAGCATGCCGCCAAATCTTGCGTAGGCGGCCTCTCACAAGTCTGGAAGAGTTTTGGCGGGTGCAAACGCCCGGCACGCGTCTCCGGGGTGTGCCCCCCTCACGGACGGCGCCGCCGCCGGCACCTGGAGGGGGGAAACGGACGCGTCTGGTCTACATGGAGGGGATCTTGCTGTGGGTCTGGCCAGGATGCTGCTCCAAAGTGTTCCTGTGGGCTGACCTACCACAACCGGGTGGATAGGTCCACTGCTCAAAGCCCGTCCGTGCAAAGTCAAAGGGCTAGATCCCGAGGTCAAACGCTACAGGGTTAGGCGGGACGGGGGCCCTTGGGGGGTAGCAATGCCACCCGAGCGTCGCACCGGGCCCCCATACATGCGGGGTGGTGTGGTGGCATGTCCAAAGAGGCGGCACGCGTCTCCGGGGGGTGCCCCCCCTCACGAACGGCGATGACACGGTAGTAGACGTTCTGCGGTAACGATTTGGCGTGAATATTATTAAATACTCGGAGCGCGATAAAATCATGAGTTTTTTACACGACGCGGGCACATGTGCTGTAGGACTGATGGTATTTTTTCATAATTGTTCGTGATGGAGTAGTATCTGAACAATTCCCTCTATGCGGATTGCTCTTCGCGTGTCTACGACTGTGGCCGGCGGCCTCCGGGGGCTAGCATGCCGCCAAATCTTGCGTAGGCGGCCTCTCACAAGTCTGGAAGAGTTGTGGCGGGTGCAAACGCCGGCACGCGTCTCCGGGGTGTGGCCCCCTCACGGACGGCGCCGCCGCCGGCACCTGGAGGGGGGAAACGGACGCGTCTGGTCTACATGGAGGGGATCTTGCTATGGGTCTGGCCCGGATGTTGCTCCAAAGTGTTCCTGCGGGCTGACCTACCACAACTGGGTGGATAGGTCCACTGCTCAAAGCCCGTCCGTGCAAAGTCAAAGGGCTAGATCCCGTGGTCAAACGCTACAGGGTTAGGCGGGACGGGGGCCCTGGGGGGG
>NC_057811.1:1284764-1289299 GCF_018294505.1 Triticum aestivum | reverse complement strand
GACGTTCTGCGGTAACGATGCGGCGTGAATATTATTAAATACTCGGAGCGCGATAAAATCATGAGTTTTTTACACGACGCGGGCACATGTGCTGTAGGACTGATGGTAATTTTTCATAATTGTTCGTGATGGAGTAGTATCTGAACAATTCCCTCTATGCGGATTGCTCTTCGCGTGTCTACGACTTTGGCCGGCGGCCTCCGGGGGCTAGCATGCCGCCAAATCTTGCGTAGGCGGCCTCTCACAAGTCTGGAAGAGTTGTGGCGAGTGCAAACGCCGGGCACGCGTCTCCGGGGTGTGCCCCCCCTCACGGACGGCGCCGCCGCCGGCACCTGGAGGGGGGAAACGGACGCGTCGGGTCTATACGGAGGGGATCTTGCTGTGGGTCTGGCCCGGATGTTGCTCCAAAGTGTTCCTATGGGCTGACCTACCACAACCGGGTGGATAGGTCCACTGCTCAAAGCCCGTCCGTGCAAAGTCAAAGGGCTAGATCCCGTGGTCAAACGCTACAGGGTTAGGCGGGACGGAGTCCCTGGGGGGGTAGCAATGCCACCCGAGCGTCGCACCGGGCCCCCATACATGCGGGGTGGTGTGGTGGCATGTCCGATGAGGCGGCACGCGTCTCCGGGGGGTGCCCCCCTCACGAACGGCGATGACACGGTAGCAGACGTTCTGCGGTAACGATGCGGCGTGAATATTATTAAATACTCGGAGCGCGATAAAATCATGAGTTTTTTACACGACGCGGGCACATGTGCTGTAGGACTGATGGTAATTTTTCATAATTGTTCGTGATGGAGTAGTATCTGAACAATTCCCTCTATGCGGATTGCTCTTCGCGTGTCTACGACTGTGGCCGGCGGCCTCCGGGGGCTAGCATGCCGCCAAATCTTGCGTAGGCGGCCTCTCACAAGTCTGGAAGAGTTGTGGCGGGTGCAAACGCCCGGCACGCGTCTCCGGGGTGTGCCCGCCTCACGGACGGCGCCGCCGCCGGCACCTGGAGGGGGGAAACGGACGCGTTTGGTCTACACGGAGGGGATCTTGCTGTGGGTCTGGCCCGGATGTTGCTCCAAAGTGTTCCTATGGGCTGACCTACCACAACCGGGTGGATAGGTCCACTGCTCAAAGCCCGTCCGTGTAAAGTCAAAGGGCTAGATCCCGTGGTCAAACGCTACAGGGTTAGGCGGGACGAGGGCCCTGGGGGGGTAGCAATGCCACCCGAGCGTCGCACCGGGCCCCCATACATGCGGGGTGGTGTGGTGGCATCTCCGAAGAGGCGGCACGCGTCTCCGGGGGGTGCCCCCCCTCACGAACGGCGATAACACGGTAGTAGACGTTCTGCGGTAACGATTTGGCGTGAATATTATTAAATACTCGGAGCGCGATAAAATCATGAGTTTTTTACACGACGCGGGCACATGTGCTGTAGGACTGATGGTAATTTTTCATAATTGTTCGTGATGGAGTAGTATCTGAACAATTCCCTCTATGCGGATTGCTCTTCGCGTGTCTACGACTGTGGCCGGCGGCCTCCGGGGGCTAGCATGCCGCCAAATCTTGCGTAGGCGGCCTCTCACAAGTCTGGAAGAGTTGTGGCGGGTGCAAACGCCCGGCACGCGTCTCCGGGGTGTGCCCCCCTCACGGACGGCGCCGCCGCCGGCACCTGGAGGGGGGAAACGGACGCGTCTGGTCTACATGGAGGGGATCTTGCTGTGGGTCTGGCCCGGATGTTGCTCCAAAGTGTTCCTATGGGCTGACCTACCACAACCGGGTGGATAGGTCCACTGCTCAAAGCCCGTCCGTGCAAAGTCAAAGGGCTAGATCCCGTGGTCAAACGCTACAGGGTTAGGCGGGACGGGGGCCCTGGGGGGGTAGCAATGCCATCTGAGCGTCGCACCGGGCCCCCATACATGCGGGGTGGTGTGGTGGCATGTCCGATGAGGCGGCACGCGTCTCCGGGGGGTGCCCCCCCTCACGAATGGCGATGACACGGTAGTAGACGTTCTGCGGTAACGATGCGGCGTGAATATTATTAAATACTCGGAGCGTGATAAAATCATGAGAGTTTTACACGACGCGGGCACATGTGCTGTAGGACTGATGGTAATTTTTCATAATTGTTCGTGATGGAGTAGTATCTGAACAATTCCCTCTATGCGGATTGCTCTTCGCGTGTCTACGACTGTGGCCGGCGGCCTCCGGGGGCTAGCATGCCCCCAAATCTTGCGTAGGCGGCCTCTCACAAGTCTGGAAGAGTTGTGGCGGGTGCAAACGCCGGCACGCGTCTCCGGGGTGTGCCCCCCTCACGGACGGCGCCGCCGCCGGCACCTGGAGGGGGGAAACGGACGCGTCTGGTCTACAAGGAGGGGATCTTGCTGTGGGTCTGGCCCGGATGTTGCTCCAATGTGTTCCTGTGGGCTGACCTACCACAACCGGCTGGATAGGTCCACTGCTCAAAGCCCGTCCGTGCAAAGTCAAAGGGCTAGATCCCGTGGTCAAACGCTACAGGGTTAGGCGGGACGGGGCCCTGGGGGGGTAGCAATGCCACCCGAGCGTCGCACCGGGCCCCATACATGCGGGGAGGTGTGGTGGCATGTCCGAAGAGGCGGCTCGCGTCTCCGGGGGGTGCCCCCCCCTCACGAACGGCGATTACACGGTAGTAGACGTTCTGCGGTAACGATTTGGCGTGAATATTATTAAATACTCGGAGCGCGATAAAATCATGAGTTTTTTACACGACGCGGGCACATGTGCTGTAGGACTGATGGTAATTTTTCATAATTGTTCGTGATGGAGTAGTATCTGAACAATTCCCTCTATGCGGATTGCTCTTCGCGTGTCTACGACTGTGGCCGGTGGCCTCCGGGGGCTAGCATGCCGCCAAATCTTGCGTAGGCGGCCTCTCACAAGTCTGGAAGAGTTGTGGCGGGTGCAAACGACCGGCACGCGTCTCCGGGGTGTGCCCCCCTCACGGACGGCGCCGCCGCCGGCACCTGGAGGGGGGAAACGGACGCGTCTGGTCTACATGGAGGGGATCTTGCTGTGGGTCTGGCCCGGATGTTGCTCCAAAGTGTTCCTATGGGCTGACCTACCACAACCGGGTGGATAGGTCCACTGCTCAAAGCCCGTCCGTGCAAAGTCAAAGGGCTAGATCCCGTGGTCAAACGCTACAGGGTTAGGCGGGACGGGGGCCCTGGGGGGGTAGCAATGCCATCTGAGCGTCGCACCGGGCCCCCATACATGCGGGGTGGTGTGGTGGCATGTCCGATGAGGCGGCACGCGTCTCCGGGGGGTGCCCCCCCTCACGAATGGCGATGACACGGTAGTAGACGTTCTGCGGTAACGATGCGGCGTGAATATTATTAAATACTCGGAGCGCGATAAAATCATGAGAGTTTTACACGACGCGGGCACATGTGCTGTAGGACTGATGGTAATTTTTCATAATTGTTCGTGATGGAGTAGTATCTGAACAATTCCCTCTATGCGGATTGCTCTTCGCGTGTCTACGACTGTGGCCGGCGGCCTCCGGGGGCTAGCATGCCGCCAAATCTTGCGTAGGCGGCCTCTCACAAGTCTGGAAGAGTTGTGGCGGGTGCAAACGCCCGGCACGCGTCTCCGGGGTGTGCCCGCCTCACGGACGGCGCCGCCGCCGGCACCTGGAGGGGGGAAACGGACGCGTTTGGTCTACACGGAGGGGATCTTGCTGTGGGTCTGGCCCGGATGTTGCTCCAAAGTGTTCCTATGGGCTGACCTACCACAACCGGGTGGATAGGTCCACTGCTCAAAGCCCGTCCGTGTAAAGTCAAAGGGCTAGATCCCGTGGTCAAACGCTACAGGGTTAGGCGGGACGAGGGCCCTGGGGGGTAGCAATGCCACCCGAGCGTCGCACTGGGCCCCCATACATGCGGGGTGGTGTGGTGGCATGTCCGAAGAGGCGGCACGCGTCTCCGGGGGGTGCCCCCCCTCACAAACGGCGATGACACGGTAGTAGACGTTCTGCGGTAACGATTTGGCGTGAATATTATTAAATAATCGGAGCGCGATAAAATCATGAGTTTTTTACACGACGCGGGCACATGTGCTATAGGACTGATGGTAATTTTTCATAATTGTTCGTGATGGAGTAGTATCTGAACAATTCCCTCTATGCGGATTGCTCTTCGCGTGTCTACGACTGTGGCCGGCGGCCTCCGGGGGCTAGCATGCCGCCAAATCTTGCGTAAGCGGCCTGTCACAAGTCTGGAAGAGTTGTGGCGAGTGCAAACGCCCGGCACGCGTCTCCGGGGTGTGCCCCCCTCACGGACGGCGCCGCCGCCGGCACCTGGAGGGGGGAAACGGATGCGTCTGGTCTACACGGAGGGGATCTTGCTGTGGGTCTGGCCCGGATGTTGCTCCAAAGTGTTCCTATGGGCTGACCTACCACAACCGGGTGGATAGGTCCACTGCTCAAAGCCCGTCCGTGCAAAGTCAAAGGGCTAGATCCCGTGGTCAAACGCTACAGGGTTAGGCGGGACGGGGGTCCTGGGGGGGGG
>NC_057811.1:1278533-1283559 GCF_018294505.1 Triticum aestivum | reverse complement strand
GGGTTAGGCGGGACGAGGGCCCTGGGGGGGTAGCAATGCCACCCGAGCGTCGCACTGGGCCCCCATACATGCGGGGTGGTGTGGTGGCATGTCCGAAGAGGCGGCACGCGTCTCCGGGGGGTGCCCCCCCTCACAAACGGCGATGACACGGTAGTAGACGTTCTGCGGTAACGATTTGGCGTGAATATTATTAAATACTCGGAGCGCGATAAAATCATGAGTTTTTTACACGACGCGGGCACATGTGCTGTAGGACTGATGGTAATTTTTCATAATTGTTCGTGATGGAGTAGTATCTGAACAATTCCCTCTATGCGGATTGCTCTTCGCGTGTCTACGACTGTGGCCGGCGGCCTCCGGGGGCTAGCATGCCGCCAAATCTTGCGTAGGCGGCCTCTCACAAGTCTGGAAGAGTTGTGGCGAGTGCAAACGCCCGGCACGCGTCTCCGGGGTGTGCCCCCCTCACGGACGGCGCCCCCGCCGGCACCTGGAGGGGGGAAACGGATGCGTCTGGTCTACACGGAGGGGATCTTGCTGTGGGTCTGGCCCGGATGTTGCTCCAAAGTGTTCCTATGGGCTGACCTACCACAACCGGGTGGATAGGTCCACTGCTCAAAGCCCGTCCGTGCAAAGTCAAAGGGCTAGATCCCGTGGTCAAACGCTACAGGGTTAGGCGGGACGGGGGTCCTGGGGGGGGTAGCAATGCCACCCGAGCATCGCACCGGGCCCCCATACATGCGGGGTGGTGTGGTGGCATGTCCGAAGAGGCGGCACGCGTCTCCGGGGGGTGCCCCCCTCACGAACGGCGAAGACACTGTAGTAGACGTTCTGCGGTAACGATGCGGCGTTAATATTATTAAATACTCGGAGCGCGATAAAATCATGAGTTTTTTACACGACGCGGGCACATGTGCTGTAGGACTGATGGTAATTTTTCATAATTGTTCGTGATGGAGTAGTATCTGAACAATTCCCTCTATGCGGATTGCTCTTCGCGTGTCTACGACTGTGGCCGGTGGCCTCCGGGGGCTAGCATGCCGCCAAATCTTGCGTAGGCGGCCTCTCACAAGTCTGGAAGAGTTGTGGCGAGTGCAAACGCCCGGCACGCGTCTCCGGGGTGTGCCCCCCTCACGGACGGCGCCGCCGCCGGCACCTGGAGGGGGGAAACGGATGCGTCTGGTCTACACGGAGGGGATCTTGCTGTGGGTCTGGCCCGGATGTTGCTCCAAAGTGTTCCTATGGGCTGACCTACCACAACCGGGTGGATAGGTCCACTGCTCAAAGCCCGTCCGTGCAAAGTCAAAGGGCTAGATCCCGTGGTCAAACGCTACAGGGTTAGGCGGGACGGGGGTCCTGGGGGGGGGGTAGCAATGCCACCCGAGCATCGCACCGGGCCCCCATACATGCGGGGTGGTGTGGTGGCATGTCCGAAGAGGCGGCACGCGTCTCCGGGGGGTGCCCCCCCTCACGAACGGCGAAGACATTGTAGTAGACGTTCTGCGGTAACGATGTGGCGTTAATATTATTAAATACTCAGAGCGCGATAAAATCATGAGTTTTTTACACGACGCGGGCACATGTGCTGTAGGACTGATGGTAATTTTTCATAATTGTTCGTGATGGAGTAGTATCTGAACAATTCTCTCTATGCGGATTGCTCTTCGCGTGTCTACGACTGTGGCCGGTGGCCTCCGGGGGCTAGCATGCCGCCAAATCTTGCGTAGGCGGCCTCTCACAAGTCTGGAAGAGTTGTGGCGGGTGCAAATGCCCGGCACGCGTCTCCAGGGTGTGCCCCCCTCACGGACGGCGCCGCCGCCGGCACCTGGAGGGGGGAAACGGACGCGTCTGGTCTACATGGAGGGGATCTTGCTGTGGGTCTGGCCCGGATGTTGCTCCAAAGTGTTCCTATGGGCTGACCTACCACAACCGGGTGGATAGGTCCACTGCTCAAAGCCCGTCCGTGCAAAGTCAAAGGGCTAGATCCCGTGGTCAAACGCTACAGGGTTAGGCGGGACGGGGGCCCTGGGGGGGTAGCAATGCCATCTGAGCGTCGCACCGGGCCCCCATACATGCGGGGTGGTGTGGTGGCATGTCCGATGAGGCGGCACGCGTCTCCGGGGGGTGCCCCCCCTCACGAATGGCGATGACACGGTAGTAGACGTTCTGCGGTAACGATGCGGCGTGAATATTATTAAATACTCGGAGCGTGATAAAATCATGAGAGTTTTACACGACGCGGGCACATGTGCTGTAGGACTGATGGTAATTTTTCATAATTGTTCGTGATGGAGTAGTATCTGAACAATTCCCTCTATGCGGATTGCTCTTCGCGTGTCTACGACTGTGGCCGGCGGCCTCCGGGGGCTAGCATGCCCCCAAATCTTGCGTAGGCGGCCTCTCACAAGTCTGGAAGAGTTGTGGCGGGTGCAAACGCCGGCACGCGTCTCCGGGGTGTGCCCCCCTCACGGACGGCGCCGCCGCCGGCACCTGGAGGGGGGAAACGGACGCGTCTGGTCTACAAGGAGGGGATCTTGCTGTGGGTCTGGCCCGGATGTTGCTCCAATGTGTTCCTGTGGGCTGACCTACCACAACCGGCTGGATAGGTCCACTGCTCAAAGCCCGTCCGTGCAAAGTCAAAGGGCTAGATCCCGTGGTCAAACGCTACAGGGTTAGGCGGGACGGGGCCCTGGGGGGGTAGCAATGCCACCCGAGCGTCGCACCGGGCCCCATACATGCGGGGAGGTGTGGTGGCATGTCCGAAGAGGTGGCACGCGTCTCCGGGGGGTGCCCCCCCTCACGAACGGCGATTACACGGTAGTAGACGTTCTGCGGTAACGATTTGGCGTGAATATTATTAAATACTCGGAGCGCGATAAAATCATGAGTTTTTTACACGACGCGGGCACATGTGCTGTAGGACTGATGGTAATTTTTCATAATTGTTCGTGATGGAGTAGTATCTGAACAATTCCCTCTATGCGGATTGCTCTTCGCGTGTCTACGACTGTGGCCGGTGGCCTCCGGGGGCTAGCATGCCGCCAAATCTTGCGTAGGCGGCCTCTCACAAGTCTGGAAGAGTTGTGGCGGGTGCAAACGCCCGGCACGCGTCTCCGGGGTGTGCCCCCCTCACGGACGGCGCCGCCGCCGGCACCTGGAGGGGGGAAACGGACGCGTCTGGTCTACATGGAGGGGATCTTGCTGTGGGTCTGGCCCGGATGTTGCTCCAAAGTGTTCCTATGGGCTGACCTACCACAACCGGGTGGATAGGTCCACTGCTCAAAGCCCGTCCGTGCAAAGTCAAAGGGCTAGATCCCGTGGTCAAACGCTACAGGGTTAGGCGGGACGGGGGCCCTGGGGGGGTAGCCATGCCATCTGAGCGTCGCACCGGGCCCCCATACATGCGGGGTGGTGTGGTGGCATGTCCGATGAGGCGGCACGCGTCTTCGGGGGGTGCCCCCCCTCACGAATGGCGATGACACGGTAGTAGACGTTCTGCGGTAACGATGCGGCGTGAATATTATTAAATACTCGGAGCGCGATAAAATCATGAGAGTTTTACACGACGCGGGCACATGTGCTGTAGGACTGATGGTAATTTTTCATAATTGTTCGTGATGGAGTAGTATCTGAACAATTCCCTCTATGCGGATTGCTCTTCGCGTGTCTACGACTGTGGCCGGCGGCCTCCGGGGGCTAGCATGCTGCCAAATCTTGCGTAGGCGGCCTCTCACAAGTCTGGAAGAGTTGTGGCGGGTGCAAACGCCCGGCACGCGTCTCCGGGGTGTGCCCGCCTCACGGACGGCGCCGCCGCCGGCACCTGGAGGGGGGAAACGGACGCGTTTGGTCTACACGGAGGGGATCTTGCTGTGGGTCTGGCCCGGATGTTGCTCCAAAGTGTTCCTATGGGCTGACCTACCACAACCGGGTGGATAGGTCCACTGCTCAAAGCCCGTCCGTGTAAAGTCAAAGGGCTAGATCCCGTGGTCAAACGCTACAGGGTTAGGCGGGACGAGGGCCCTGGGGGGGTAGCAATGCCACCCGAGCGTCGCACTGGGCCCCCATACATGCGGGGTGGTGTGGTGGCATGTCCGAAGAGGCGGCACGCGTCTCCGGGGGGTGCCCCCCCTCACAAACGGCGATGACACGGTAGTAGACGTTCTGCGGTAACGATTTGGCGTGAATATTATTAAATACTCGGAGCGCGATAAAATCATGAGTTTTTTACACGACGCGGGCACATGTGCTGTAGGACTGATGGTAATTTTTCATAATTGTTCGTGATGGAGTAGTATCTGAACAATTCCCTCTATGCGGATTGCTCTTCGCGTGTCTACGACTGTGGCCGGCGGCCTCCGGGGGCTAGCATGCCGCCAAATCTTGCGTAGGCGGCCTCTCACAAGTCTGGAAGAGTTGTGGCGAGTGCAAACGCCCGGCACGCGTCTCCGGGGTGTGCCCCCCTCACGGACGGCGCCCCCGCCGGCACCTGGAGGGGGGAAACGGATGCGTCTGGTCTACACGGAGGGGATCTTGCTGTGGGTCTGGCCCGGATGTTGCTCCAAAGTGTTCCTATGGGCTGACCTACCACAACCGGGTGGATAGGTCCACTGCTCAAAGCCCGTCCGTGCAAAGTCAAAGGGCTAGATCCCGTGGTCAAACGCTACAGGGTTAGGCGGGACGGGGGTCCTGGGGGGGGTAGCAATGCCACCCGAGCATCGCACCGGGCCCCCATACATGCGGGGTGGTGTGGTGGCATGTCCGAAGAGGCGGCACGCGTCTCCGGGGGGTGCCCCCCTCACGAACGGCGAAGACACTGTAGTAGACGTTCTGCGGTAACGATGCGGCGTTAATATTATTAAATACTCGGAGCGCGATAAAATCATGAGTTTTTTACACGACGCGGGCACATGTGCTGTAGGACTGATGGTAATTTTTCATAATTGTTCGTGATGGAGTAGTATCTGAACAATTCCCTCTATGCGGATTGCTCTTCGCGTGTCTACGACTGTGGCCGGTGGCCTCCGGGGGC
>NC_057811.1:1264836-1278246 GCF_018294505.1 Triticum aestivum | reverse complement strand
GGACTGATGGTATTTTTTCATAATTGTTCGTGATGGAGTAGTATCTGAACAATTCCCTCTATGCGGATTGCTCTTCGCGTGTCTACGACTGTGGCCGGTGGCCTCCGGGGGCTAGCATGCCGCCAAATCTTGCGTAGGCGGCCTCTCACAAGTCTGGAAGAGTTGTGGCGGGTGCAAATGCCCGGCACGCGTCTCCGGGGTGTGCCCCCCTCACGGACGGCGCCGCCGCCGGCACCTGGAGGGGGGAAACGGACGCGTCTGGTCTACATGGAGGGGATCTTGCTGTGGGTCTGGCCCGGATGTTGCTCCAAAGTGTTCCTATGGGCTGACCTACCACAACCGGGTGGATAGGTCCACTGCTCAAAGCCCGTCCGTGCAAAGTCAAAGGGCTAGATCCCGTGGTCAAACGCTACAGGGTTAGGCGGGACGAGGGCCCTGGGGGGGTAGCAATGCCATCTGAGCGTCGCACCGGGCCCCCATACATGCGGGGTGGTGTGGTGGCATGTCCGATGAGGCGGCACGCGTCTCCGGGGGGTGCCCCCCCTCACGAATGGTGATGACACGGTAGTAGACGTTCTGCGGTAACGATGCGGCGTGAATATTATTAAATACTCGGAGCGCGATAAAATCATGAGAGTTTTACACGACGCGGGCACATGTGCTGTAGGACTGATGGTAATTTTTCAGAATTGTTCGTGATGGAGTAGTATCTGAACAATTCCCTCTATGCGGATTGCTCTTCGCGTGTCTACGACTGTGGCCGGCGGCCTCCGGGGGCTAGCATGCCGCCAAATCTTGCGTAGGCGGCCTCTCACAAGTCTGGAAGAGTTGTGGCGGGTGCAAACGCCCGGCACGCGTCTCCGGGGTGTGCCCGCCTCACGGACGGCGCCGCCGCCGGCACCTGGAGGGGGGAAACGGACGCGTTTGGTCTACACGGAGGGGATCTTGCTGTGGGTCTGGCCCGGATGTTGCTCCAAAGTGTTCCTATGGGCTGACCTACCACAACCGGGTGGATAGGTCCACTGCTCAAAGCCCGTCCGTGTAAAGTCAAAGGGCTAGATCCCGTGGTCAAACGCTACTGGGTTAGGCGGGACGAGGGCCCTGGGGGGGTAGCAATGCCACCCGAGCGTCGCACTGGGCCCCCATACATGCGGGGTGGTGTGGTGGCATGTCCGAAGAGGCGGCACGCGTCTCCGGGGGGTGCCCCCCCTCACAAACGGCGATGACACGGTAGTAGACGTTCTGCGGTAACGATTTGGCGTGAATATTATTAAATACTCGGAGCGCGATAAAATCATGAGTTTTTTACACGACGCGGGCACATGTGCTGTAGGACTGATGGTAATTTTTCATAATTGTTCGTGATGGAGTAGTATCTGAACAATTCCCTCTATGCGGATTGCTCTTCGCGTGTCTACGACTGTGGCCGGCGGCCTCCGGGGGCTAGCATGCCGCCAAATCTTGCGTAGGCGGCCTCTCACAAGTCTGGAAGAGTTGTGGCGAGTGCAAACGCCTGGCACGTGTCTCCGGGGTGTGCCCCCCTCACGGACGGCGCCGCCGCCGGCACCTGGAGGGGGGAAACGGATGCGTCTGGTCTACACGGAGGGGATCTTGCTGTGGGTCTGGCCCGGATGTTGCTCCAAAGTGTTCCTATGGGCTGACCTACCACAACCGGGTGGATAGGTCCACTGCTCAAAGCCCGTCCGTGCAAAGTCAAAGGGCTAGATCCCGTGGTCAAACGCTACAGGGTTAGGCGGGACGGGGGTCCTGGGGGGGGGGGGTAGCAATGCCACCCGAGCATCGCACCGGGCCCCCATACATGCGGGGTGGTGTGGTGGCATGTCCGAAGAGGCGGCACGCGTCTCCGGGGGGTGCCCCCCCTCACGAACGGCGAAGACACTGTAGTAGACGTTCTGCGGTAACGATGCGGCGTTAATATTATTAAATACTCGGAGCGCGATAAAATCATGAGTTTTTTACACGACGCGGGCACATGTGCTGTAGGACTGATGGTATTTTTTCATAATTGTTCGTGATGGAGTAGTATCTGAACAATTCCCTCTATGCGGATTGCTCTTCGCGTGTCTACGACTGTGGCCGGTGGCCTCCGGGGGCTAGCATGCCGCCAAATCTTGCGTAGGCGGCCTCTCACAAGTCTGGAAGAGTTGTGGCGGGTGCAAATGCCCGGCACGCGTCTCCGGGGTGTGCCCCCCCTCACGGACGGCGCCGCCGCCGGCACCTGGAGGGGGGAAACGGACGCGTCTGGTCTACATGGAGGGGATCTTGCTGTGGGTCTGGCCCGGATGTTGCTCCAAAGTGTTCCTATGGGCTGACCTACCACAACCGGGTGGATAGGTCCACTGCTCACAGCCCGTCCGTGCAAAGTCAAAGGGCTAGATCCCGTGGTCAAACGCTACAGGGTTAGGCGGGACGGGGGCCCTGGGTTGGTAGCAATGCCATCTGAGCGTCGCACCGGGCCCCCATACATGCGGGGTGGTGTGGTGGCATGTCCGATGAGGCGGCACGCGTCTCCGGGGGGTGCCCCCCCTCACGAATGGCGATTACACGGTAGTAGACGTTCTGCGGTAACGATTTGGCGTGAATATTATTAAATACTCGGAGCGCGATAAAATCATGAGTTTTTTACACGACGCGGGCACATGTGCTGTAGGACTGATGGTAATTTTTCATAATTGTTCGTGATGGAGTAGTATCTGAACAATTCCCTCTATGCGGATTGCTCTTCGCGTGTCTACGACTGTGGCCGGTGGCCTCCGGGGGCTAGCATGCCGCCAAATCTTGCGTAGGCGGCCTCTCACAAGTCTGGAAGAGTTGTGGCGGGTGCAAACGCCCGGCACGCGTCTCCGGGGTGTGCCCCCCTCACGGACGGGGCCGCCGCCGGCACCTGGAGGGGGGAAACGGACGCGTCTGGTCTACATGGAGGGGATCTTGCTGTGGGTCTGGCCCGGATGTTGCTCTAAAGTGTTCCTATGGGCTGACCTACCACAACCGGGTGGATAGGTCCACTGCTCAAAGCCCGTCCGTGCAAAGTCAAAGGGCTAGATCCCGTGGTCAAACGCTACAGGGTTAGGCGGGACGGGGGCCCTGGGGGGTAGCAATGCCATCTGAGCGTCGCACCGGGCCCCCATACATGCGGGGTGGTGTGGTGGCATGTCCGATGAGGCGGCACGCGTCTCCGGGGGGTGCCCCCCCTCACGAATGGCGATGACACGGTAGTAGACGTTCTGCAGTAACGATGCGGCGTGAATATTATTAAATACTCGGAGCGCGATAAAATCATGAGAGTTTTACACGACGCGGGCACATGTGCTGTAGGACTGATGGTAATTTTTCATAATTGTTCGTGATGGAGTAGTATCTGAACAATTCCCTCTATGCGGATTGCTCTTCGCGTGTCTACGACTGTGGCCGGCGGCCTCCGGGGGCTAGCATGCCGCCAAATCTTGCGTAGGCGGCCTCTCGCAAGTCTGGAAGAGTTGTGGCGGGTGCAAACGCCGGCACGCGTCTCCGGGGTGTGCCCCCCTCACGGACGGCGCGGCCGCCGGCACCTGGAGGGGGGAAACGGACGCGTCTGGTCTACATGGAGGGGATCTTGCTGTGGGTCTGGCCCGGATGTTGCTCTAAAGTGTTCCTATGGGCTGACCTACCACAACCGGGTGGATAGGTCCAGTGCTCAAAGCCCGTCCGTGCAAAGTCAAAGGGCTCGATCCCGTGGTCAAACGCTACAGGGTTAGGCGGGACGAGGGCCCTGGGGGGGTAGCAATGCCACCCGAGCGTCGCACCGGGCCCCCATACATGCGGGGTGGTGTGGTGGCATGTCCGAAGAGGCGGCACGCGTCTCCGGGGGGTGCCCCCCTCACGAATGGCGATGACACGGTAGTAGACGTTCTGCGGTAACGATGCGGCGTGAATATTATTAAATACTCGGAGCGCGATAAAATCATGAGATTTTTACACGACGCGGGCACATGTGCTGTAGGACTGATGGTAATTTTTCATAATTGTTCGTGATGGAGTACTATCTGAACAATTCCCTCTATGCGGATTGCTCTTCGCGTGTCTACGACTGTGGCCGGCGGCCTCCGGGGGCTAGCATGCCGCCAAATCTTGCGTAGGCGGCCTCTCACAAGTCTGGAAGAGTTGTGGCGGGTGCAAACGCCGGCACGCGTCTCCGGGGTGTGCCCTCCTCACGGACGGCGCCGCCGCCGGCACCTGGAGGGGGGAAACGGACGCGTCTGGTCTACATGGAGGGGATCTTGCTGTGGGTCTGGCCCGGATGTTGCTCCAATGTGTTCCTGTGGGCTGACCTACCACAACCGGCTGGATAGGTCCACTGCTCAAAGCCCGTCCGTGCAAAGTCAAAGGGCTAGATCCCGTGGTCAAACGCTACAGGGTTAGGCGGGACGGGGCCCTGGGGGGGTAGCAATGCCACCCGAGCGTCGCACCGGGCCCCATACATGCGGGGTGGTGTGGTGGCATGTCCGAAGAGGCTGCACGCGTCTCCGGGGGGTGCCCCCCCTCACGAACGGCGATTACACGGTAGTAGACGTTCTACGGTAACTATTTGGCGTGAATATTATTAAATACTCGGAGCGCGATAAAATCATGAGTTTTTTACACGACGCGGGCACATGTGCTGTAGGACTGATGGTAATTTTTCATAATTGTTCGTGATGGAGTAGTATCTGAACAATTCCCTCTATGCGGATTGCTCTTCGCGTGTCTACGACTGTGGCCGGCGGCCTCCGGGGGCTAGCATGCCGCCAAATCTTGCGTAGGTGGCCTCTCACAAGTCTGGAAGAGTTGTGGCGGGTGCAAACGCCCGGCACGCGTCTCCGGGGTGTGCCCCCCTCACGGACGGCGCCGCCGCCGGCACATGGAGGGGGGGAAACGGACGCGTCTGGTCTACATGGAGGGGATCTTGTTGTGGGTCTGGCCCGGATGTTGCTCCAAAGTGTTCCTATGGCCTGACCTACCACAACCGGGAGGATAGGTCCACTGCTCAAAGCCCGTCCGTGCAAAGTCATAGGGCTAGATCCCGTGGTCAAACGCTACAGGGTTAGGCGGGACGGGGGCCCTGGGGGGGGGGGGTAGCAATGCCATCCGAGCGTCGCACCGGGCCCCCATACATGCGGGGTGGTGTGGTGGCATGTCCGAAGAGGCGGCACGCGTCTCCGGGGGGTGCCCCCCCTCACGAACGGCGATGACACGGTAGTAGACGTTCTGCGGTAACGATGCGGCGTGAATATTATTAAATACTCGGAGCACGATAAAATCATGAGTTTTTTACACGACGCGGGCACATGTGCTGTAGGACTGATGGTAATTTTTCATAATTGTTCGTGATGGAGTAGTATCTGAATAATTCCCTCTATGCGGATTGCTCTTCGCGCGTCTATGAATGTGGCCGGCGGCCTCCGGGGGCTAGCATGCCGCCAAATCTTGCGTAGGCGGCCTCTCACAAGTCTGGAAGAGTTGTGGTGGGTGCAAACGCCGGGCACACGTCTCCGGGGTGTGCCCCCCCTCACGGACGGCGCCGCCGCCGGCACCTGGAGGGGGGAAACGGACGCGTCGGGTCTACACGGAGGGGATCTTGCTGTGGGTCTGGCCCGGATGTTGCTCCAAAGTGTTCCTATGGGCTGACCTACCACAACCGGGTGGATAGGTCCACTGCTCAAAGCCCGTCCGTGCAAAGTCAATGGGCTAGATCCCGTGGTCAAACGCTACAGGGTTAGGCGGGACGGGGTCCCTGGGGGGGTAGCAATGCCACCCGAGCATCGCACCGGGCCCCCATACATGCGGGGTGGTGTGGTGGCATGTCCGATGAGGCGGCACGCGTCTCCGGGGGGTGCCCCCCTCACGAACGGCGATGACACGGTAGTAGACGTTCTGCGGTAACGATGCGGCGTGAATATTATTAAATACTCGGAGCGCGATAAAATCATGAGTTTTTTACAGGACGCGGGCACATGTGCTGTAGGACTGATGGTAATTTTTCATAATTGTTCATGATGGAGTAGTATCTGAACAATTCCCTCTATGCGGATTGCTCTTCGCGTGTCTGCGACTGTGGCCGGCGGCCTCCGGGGGCTAGCATGCCGCCAAATCTTGCGTAGGCAGCCTCTCACAAGTCTGGAAATGTTGTGGCGGGTGCAAACGCCCGGCACGCGTCTCCGGGATGTGCCCCCCTCACGGACGGCGCGGCCGCCGGCACCTGGAGGGGGGAAACGGACGCGTCGGGTCTACACGGAGGGGATCTTGCTGTGGGTCTGGCCCGGATGTTGCTCCAAAGTATTCCTATGGGCTGACCTACCACAACCAGGTGGATAGGTCCACTGCTCAAAGCCCGTCCGTCAAAAGTCAAAGGGCTAGATCCCGTGGTCAAACGCTACAGGGTTAGGCGGGACGGGGGCCCTGGGGGGGTTGCAATGCCACCCGAGCGTCGCACCGGCCCCCCATACATGCGGGGTGGTGTGGTGGCATGTCCGAAGAGGCGGCACGCGTCTCCGGGGGGTGCCCCCCCTCACGAACGGCGATGACACGGTAGTAGACGTTCTGCGGTAACGGTGCGACGTGAATATTATTAAGTACTCGGAGCGCGATAAAATCATGAGTTTTTTTACACGACGCGGGCACATGTGCTGTAGGACTGATGGTAATTTTTCATAATTGTTCGTGATGGAGTAGTATCTGAACAATTCCCTCTATGCGGATTGCTCTTCGCGTGTCTACGACTGTGGCCGGCGGCCTCCGGGGGCTAGCATGCCGCCAAATCTTGCGTAGGCGGCCTCTCACAAGTCTGGAAGAGTTGTGGCGGGTGCAAACGCCGGGCACGCGTCTCCGGGGTGTGCCCCCCTCACGGACGGCGCCGCCGCCGGCACCTGGAGGGGGGAAACGGACGCGTCGGGTCTACACGGAGGGGATCTTGCTGTGGGTCTGGCCCGGATGTTGCTCCAAAGTGTTCCTATGGGCTGACCTACCACAACCGGGTGGATAGGTCCACTGCTCAAAGCCCGTCCGTGTAAAGTCAAAGGGCTAGATCCCGTGGTCAAACGCTACAGGGTTAGGCGGGACGAGGGCCCTGGGGGGGTAGCAATGCCACCCGAGCGTCGCACCGGGCCCCCATACATGCGGGGTGGTGTGGTGGCATCTCCGAAGAGGCGGCACGCGTCTCCGGGGGGTGCCCCCCCTCACGAACGGCGATAACACGGTAGTAGACGTTCTGCGGTAACGATTTGGCGTGAATATTATTAAATACTCGGAGCGCGATAAAATCATGAGTTTTTTACACGACGCGGGCACATGTGCTGTAGGACTGATGGTAATTTTTCATAATTGTTCGTGATGGAGTAGTATCTGAACAATTCCCTCTATGCGGATTGCTCTTCGCGTGTCTGCGACTGTGGCCGACGGCCTCCGGGGGCTAGCATGCCGCCAAATCTTGCGTAGGCGGCCTCTCACAAGTCTGGAAGAGTTGTGGCGGGTGCAAACGCCCGGCACGCATCTCCGGGGTGTGCCCCCCTCACGGACGGCGCCGCCGCCGGCACCTGGAGGGGGGAAACGGACGCGTCTGGTCTACACGGAGGGGATCTTGCTGTGGGTCTGGCCCGGATGTTGCTCCAAAGTGTTCCTATGGGCTGACCTACCACAACCGGGTGGATAGGTCCACTGCTCAAAGCCCGTCCGTGCAAAGTCAAAGGGCTAGATCCCGTGGTCAAACGCTACAGGGTTAGGCGGGACGGGGGCCCTGGGGGGGTTGCAATGCCACCCGAGCGTCGCACCGGCCCCCCATACATGCGGGGTGGTGTGGTGGCATGTCCGAAGAGGCGGCACGCGTCTCCGGGGGGTGCCCCCCCTCACGAACGGCGATGACACGGTAGTAGACGTTCTGCGGTAACGGTGCGACGTGAATATTATTAAATACTCGGAGCGCGATAAAATCATGAGTTTTTTTACACGACGCGGGCACATGTGCTGTAGGACTGATGGTAATTTTTCATAATTGTTCGTGATGGAGTAGTATCTGAACAATTCCCTCTATGCGGATTGCTCTTCGCGTGTCTACGACTGTGGCCGGCGGCCTCCGGGGGCTAGCATGCCGCCAAATCTTGCGTAGGCGGCCTCTCACAAGTCTGGAAGAGTTGTGGCGGGTGCAAACGCCCGGCACGCGTCTCCGGGGTGTGCCCCCCTCACGGACGGCGCCGCCGCCGGCACCTGGAGGGGGGAAACGGACGCGTTTGGTCTACACGGAGGGGATCTTGCTGTGGGTCTGGCCCGGATGTTGCTCCAAAGTGTTCCTATGGGCTGACCTACCACAACCGGGTGGATAGGTCCACTGCTCAAAGCCCGTCCGTGTAAAGTCAAAGGGCTAGATCCCGTGGTCAAACGCTACAGGGTTAGGCGGGACGAGGGCCCTGGGGGGGTAGCAATGCCACCCGAGCGTCGCACCGGGGCCCCATACATGCGGGGTGGTGTGGTGGCATCTCCGAAGAGGCGGCACGCGTCTCCGGGGGGTGCCCCCCCTCACGAACGGCGATAACACGGTAGTAGACGTTCTGCGGTAACGATTTGGCGTGAATATTATTAAATACTCGGAGCGCGATAAAATCATGAGTTTTTTACAGGACGCGGGCACATGTGCTGTAGGACTGATGGTAATTTTTCATAATTGTTCATGATGGAGTAGTATCTGAACAATTCCCTCTATGCGGATTGCTCTTCGCGTGTCTGCGACTGTGGCCGGCGGCCTCCGGGGGCTAGCATGCCGCCAAATCTTGAGTAGGCAGCCTCTCACAAGTCTGGAAATGTTGTGGCGGGTGCAAACGCCCGGCACGCGTCTCCGGGATGTGCCCCCCTCACGGACGGCGCGGCCGCCGGCACCTGGAGGGGGGAAACGGACGCGTCGTGTCTACACGGAGGGGATCTTGCTGTGGGTCTGGCCCGGATGTTGCTCCAAAGTGTTCATATGGGCTGACCTACCACAACCAGGTGGATAGGTCCACTGCTCAAAGCCCGTCCGTCAAAAGTCAAAGGGCTAGATCCCGTGGTCAAAAGCTACAGGGTTAGGCGGGACGGGGGCCCTGGGGGGGTTGCAATGCCACCCGAGCGTCGCACCGGCCCCCCATACATGCGGGGTGGTGTGGTGGCATGTCCGAAGAGGCGGCACGCGTCTCCGGGGGGTGCCCCCCCTCACGAACGGCGATGACACGGTAGTAGACGTTCTGCGGTAACGGTGCGACGTGAATATTATTAAATACTCGGAGCGCGATAAAATCATGAGTTTTTTTACACGACGCGGGCACATGTGCTGTAGGACTGATGGTAATTTTTCATAATTGTTCGTGATGGAGTAGTATCTGAACAATTCCCTCTATGCGGATTGCTCTTCGCGTGTCTACGACTGTGGCCGGCGGCCTCCGGGGGCTAGCATGCCGGCAAATCTTGCGTAGGCGGCCTCTCACAAGTCTGGAAGAGTTGTGGCGGGTGCAAACGCCCGGCACGCGTCTCCGGGGTGTGCCCCCCTCACGGACGGCGCCGCCGCCGGCACCTGGAGGGGGGGAAACGGACGCGTCTGGTCTACATGGAGGGGATCTTGCTGTGGGTCTGGCCCGGATGTTGCTCCAAAGTGTTCCTATGGGCTGACCTACCACAACCGGGTGGATAGGTCCACTGCTCAAAGCCCGTCCGTGCAAAGTCAAAGGGCTAGATCCCGTGGTCAAACGCTACAGGGTTAGGCGGGACGGGGGCCCTGGGGGGGTTGCAATGCCACCCGAGCGTCGCACCGGCCCCCCATACATGCGGGGTGGTGTGGTGGCATGTCCGAAGAGGCGGCACGCGTCTCCGGGGGGTGCCCCCCCTCACGAACGGCGATGACACGGTAGTAGACGTTCTGCGGTAACGATGCGGCGTGAATATTATTAAATACTCGGAGCACGATAAAATCATGAGTTTTTTACACGACGCGGGCACATGTGCTGTAGGACTGATGGTAATTTTTCATAATTGTTCGTGATGGAGTAGTATCTGAATAATTCCCTCTATGCGGATTGCTCTTCGCGTGTCTATGAATGTGGCCGGCGGCCTCCGGGGGCTAGCATGCCGCCAAATCTTGCGTAGGCGGCCTCTCACAAGTCTGGAAGAGTTGTGGCGGGTGCAAACGCCGGGCACGCGTCTCCGGGGTGTGCCCCCCTCACGGACGGCGCCGCCGCCGGCACCTGGAGGGGGGAAACGGACGCGTCGGGTCTACACGGAGGGGATCTTGCTGTGGGTCTGGCCCGGATGTTGCTCCAAAGTGTTCCTATGGGCTGACCTACCACAACCGGGTGGATAGGTCCACTGCTCAAAGCCCGTCCGTGCAAAGTCAATGGGCTAGATCCCGTGGTCAAACGCTACAGGGTTAGGCGGGACGGGGTCCCTGGGGGGTAGCAATGCCACCCGAGCGTCGCACCGGGCCCCCATACATGCGGGGTGGTGTGGTGGCATGTCCGATGAGGCGGCACGCGTCTCCGGGGGGTGCCCCCCTCACGAACGGCGATGACACGGTAGTAGACGTTCTGCGGTAACGATGCGGCGTGAATATTATTAAATACTCGGAGCGCGATAAAATCATGAGTTTTTTACAGGACGCGGGCACATGTGCTGTAGGACTGATGGTAATTTTTCATAATTGTTCGTGATGGAGTAGTATCTGAACAATTCCCTCTATGCGGATTGCTCTTCGCGTGTCTGCGACTGTGGCCGGCGGCCTCCGGGGGCTAGCATGCCGCCAAATCTTGCGTAGGCGGCCTCTCACAAGTCTGGAAGAGTTGTGGCGGGTGCAAACGCCCGGCACGCATCTCCGGGGTGTGCACCCCTCACGGACGGCGCCGCCGCCGGCACCTGGAGGGGGGAAACGGACGCGTCTGGTCTACACGGAGGGGATCTTGCTGTGGGTCTGGCCCGGATGTTGCTCCAAAGTGTTCCTATGGGCTGACCTACCACAACCGGGTGGATAGGTCCACTGCTCAAAGCCCGTCCGTGCAAAGTCAAAGGGCTAGATCCCGTGGTCAAACGCTACAGGGTT
The DNA here is from genome assembly GCF_018294505.1 of Triticum aestivum. NCBI lineage: Eukaryota > Viridiplantae > Streptophyta > Magnoliopsida > Poales > Poaceae > Triticum > Triticum aestivum. Next base: position 1,267,163 of record NC_057811.1, on the reverse strand, counting down.
AGGCGGGACGGGGGCCCTGGGGGGTTGCAATGCCACCCGAGCGTCGCGCCGGCCCCCCATACATGCGGGGTGGTGTGGTGGCATGTCCGAAGAGGCGGCACGCGTCTCCGGGGGGTGCCCCCCCTCACGAACGGCGATGACACGGTAGTAGACGTTCTGCGGTAACGGTGCGACGTGAATATTATTAAATACTCGGAGCGCGATAAAATCATGAGTTTTTTTACACGACGCGGGCACATGTGTTGTAGGACTGATGGTAATTTTTCATAATTGTTCGTGATGGAGTAGTATCTGAACAATTCCCTCTATGCGGATTGCTCTTCGCGTGTCTACGACTGTGGCCGGCGGCCTCCGGGGGCTAGCATGCCGCCAAATCTTGCGTAGGCGGCCTCTCACAAGTCTGGAAGAGTTGTGGCGGGTGCAAACGCTCGGCACGCATCTCCGGGGTGTGCCCCCCTCACGGACGGCGCCGCCGCCGGCACCTGGAGGGGGGAAACGGACGCGTCGGGTCTACACGGAGGGGATCTTGCTGTGGGTCTGGCCCGGATGTTGCTCCAAAGTGTTCCTATGGGCTGACCTACCACAACCGGGTGGATAGGTCCACTGCTCAAAGCCCGTCCGTGCAAAGTCAATGGGCTAGATCCCGTGGTCAAACGCTACAGGGTTAGGCGGGACGGGGTCCCTGGGGGGTAGCAATGCCACCCGAGCGTCGCACCGGGCCCCCATACATGCGGGGTGGTGTGGTGGCATGTCCGATGAGGCGGCACGCGTCTCCGGGGGGTGCCCCCCTCACGAACGGCGATGACACGGTAGTAGACGTTCTGCGGTAACGATTTGGCGTGAATATTATTAAATACTCGGAGCGCGATAAAATCATGAGTTTTTTACAGGACGCGGGCACATGTGCTGTAGGACTGATGGTAATTTTTCATAACTGTTCGTGATGGAGTAGTATCTGAACAATTCCCTCTATGCGGATTGCTCTTCGCGTGTCTGCGACTGTGGCCGGCGGCCTCCGGGGGCTAGCATGCCGCCAAATCTTGCGTAGGCGGCCTCTCACAAGTCTGGAAGAGTTGTGGCGGGTGCAAACGCCCGGCACGCATCTCCGGGGTGTGCCCCCCTCACGGACGGCGCCGCCGCCGGCACCTGGAGGGGGGAAACGGACGCGTCTGGTCTACACGGAGGGGATCTTGCTGTGGGTCTGGCCCGGATGTTGCTCCAAAGTGTTCCTATGGGCTGACCTACCACAACCGGGTGGATAGGTCCACTGCTCAAAGCCCGTCCGTGCAAAGTCAAAGGGCTAGATCCCGTGGTCAAACGCTACAGGGTTAGGCGGGACGGGGGCCCTGGGGGGGTTGCAATGCCACCCGAGCGTCGCACCGGCCCCCCATACATGCGGGGTGGTGTGGTGGCATGTCCGAAGAGGCGGCACGCGTCTCCGGGGGGTGCCCCCCCTCACGAACGGCGATGACACGGTAGTAGACGTTCTGCGGTAACGGTGCGACGTGAATATTATTAAATACTCGGAGCGCGATAAAATCATGAGTTTTTTTACAGGACGCGGGCACATGTGCTGTAGGACTGATGGTAATTTTTCATAATTGTTCGTGATGGAGTAGTATCTGAACAATTCCCTCTATGCGGATTGCTCTTCGCGTGTCTACGACTGTGGCCGGCGGCCTCCGGGGGCTAGCATGCCGCCAAATCTTGCGTAGGCGGCCTCTCACAAGTCTGGAACAGTTGTGGCGGGTGCAAACGCCCGGCACGCGTCTCCGGGGTGTGCCCCCTCACGGATGGCACCGCCGCCGGCACCTGGAGGGGGGAAACGGACGCGTTTGGTCTACACAGAGGGGATCTTGCTGTGGGTCTGGCCCGGATGTTGCTCCAAAGTGTTCCTATGGGCTGACCTACCACAACCGGGTGGATAGGTCCACTGCTCAAAGCCCGTCCGTGTAAAGTCAAAGGGCTAGATCCCGTGGTCAAACGCTACAGGGTTAGGCGGGACGAGGGCCCTGGGGGGGTAGCAATGCCACCCGAGCGTCGCACCGGGCCCCCATACATGCGGGGTGGTGTGGTGGCATCTCCGAAGAGGCGGCACGCGTCTCCGGGGGGTGCCCCCCCTCACGAACGGCGATAACACGGTAGTAGACGTTCTGCGGTAACGATTTGGCGTGAATATTATTAAATACTCGGAGCGCGATAAAATCATGAGTTTTTTACACGACGCGGGCACATGTGCTGTAGGACTGATGGTAATTTTTCATAATTGTTCGTGATGGAGTAGTATCTGAACAATTCCCTCTATGCGGATTGCTCTTCGCGTGTCT
>NC_057811.1:1261463-1264366 GCF_018294505.1 Triticum aestivum | reverse complement strand
ATGCGGGGTGGTGTGGTGGCATGTCCGAAGAGGCGGCACGCGTCTCCGGGGGGTGCCCCCCCTCACGAACGGCGATGACACGGTAGTAGACGTTCTGCGGTAACGATGCGGCGTGAATATTCTTAAATACTCGGAGCGCGATAAAATCATGAGTTTTTTACACGACGCGGGCACATGTGCTGTAGGACTGATGGTAATTTTTCATAATTGTTCGTGATGGAGTAGTATCTGAACAATTCCCTCTATGCGGATTGCTCTTCGCGTGTCTATGACAGTGGCCGGCGGCCTCCGGGGGCTAGCATGCCGCCAAATATTGCGTAGGCGGCCTCACACAAGTCTGGAAGTGTTGTGGCGGGTGCAAACGCCCGGCACGCGTCTCCGGGGTGTGCCCCCCCTCACGGACGGCGCCGCCGCCGGCACCTGGAGGGGGGAAACGGACCCGTCGGGTCTACACGGAGGGGATCTTGCTGTGGGTTTGGCCCGGATGTTTCTCCAAAGTGTTCCTATGGGCTGACCTACCACAACCGGGTGGATAGGTCCACTGCTCAAAGCCCGTCCGTGCAAAGTCAAAGGGCTAGATCCCGTGGTCAAACGCTACAGGGTTAGGCGGGACGGGGGCCCTGTGGGGTAGCAATGCCACCCGAGCATCGCACCGGGCCCCCATAAATGTGGGGTGGTGTGGTGGCATGTCCGATGAGGCGGCACGCGTCTCCGGGGGGTGCCCCCCTCACGAACGGCGATGACACGGTAGTAGACGTTCTGCGGTAACGATGCGGCGTGAATATTATTAAATACTCGGAGCGCGATAAAATCATGAGTTTTTTACACGACGCGGGCACATGTGTTGTAGGACTGATGGTAATTTTTCATAATTGTTCGTGATGGAGTAGTATCTGAACAATTCCCTCCATGCGGATTGCTCTTCGCGTGTCTACGACTGTGGCCGGTGGCCTCCGGGGGCTAGCATGCCGCCAAATCTTGCGTAGGCGGCCTCTCACAAGTCTGAAAGTGTTGTGGCGGGTGCAAACGCCCGGCACGCGTCTCCGGGGTGTGCCCCCCCTCACGGACGGCGCCGCCGCCGGCACCTGGAGGGGGGAAACGGACGCGTCGGGTCTACACGGAGGGGATCTTGCTGTGGGTCTGGCCCGGATGTTGCTCCAAAGTGTTCCTATGGGCTGACCTACCACAACCGGGTGGATAGGTCCACTGCTCAAAGCCCGTCCGTGAAAAGTCAAAGGGCTAGATCCCGTGGTCAAACGCTACCGGGTTAGGCGGGACGGGGGCCCTGGGGGGGTAGCAATGCCACCCGAGCATCGCACCGGGCCCCCATACATGCGGGGTGGTGTGGTGGCATGTCCGATGAGGCGGCACGCGTCTCCGGGGGGTGCCCCCCTCACGAACGGCGATGACACGGTAGTAGACGTTCTGCGGTAACGATGCGGCGTGAATATTATTAAATACTCGGAGCGCGATAAAATCATGAGTTTATTACACGACGCGGGCACATGTGCTGTAGGACTGATGGTAAGTTTTCATAATTGTTCGTGATGGAGTAGTATCTGAGAAATTCCCCCTACGCGGATTGCTCTTCGCGTGTCTACGACTGTGGCCGGCGGCCTCCGGGGGCTAGCATGCCGCCAAATCTTGCGTAGGCGGCCTCTCACAAGTCTGGAAGTGTTGTGGCGGGTTCAAACGCCCGACACGCGTCTCCGGGGTGTGCCCCCTCACGGACAGCGCCGCCGCCGGCACCTTGAGGGGGGAAACGGCCGCGTCTGGTCTACACGGAGGGGATCTTGCTGTGGGTCTGGCCCGGATGTTGCTCTAAAGTGTTCCTATGGGCTGACCTACCACAACCGGGTGGATAGGTCCACTGCTCAAAGCCCGTCCGTGCAAAGTCAAAGGGCTAGATCCCGTGGTCAAACGCTACAGGGTTAGGCGGGACGGGGGCCCTTGGGGATAGCAATGCCACCCGAGCGTCGCACCGGGCCCCCATACATGCGGGGTGGTGTGGTGGCATGTCCGAAGAGGCGGCACGCGTCTCCGGGGGGTGCCCCCCCTCACAAACGGCGATGACACGGTAGTAGACGTTCTGCGGTAACGATTTGGCGTGAATATTATTAAATACTCGGAGCGCGATAAAATCATGAGTTTTTTACACGCGGCGGGCACATGTGTTGTAGGACTGATGGTAATTTTTCATAATTGTTCGTGATGGAGTAGTATCTGAACAATTCCCTCTATGCGGATTGCTCTTCGCGTGTCTACGACTGTGGCCGGCGGCCTCCGGGGGCTAGCATGCCGCCAAATCTTGCGTAGGCGGCCTCTCACAAGTCTGGAAAAGTTGTGGCGGGTGCAAACGCCTGGCACGCGTCTCCGGGGTGTGCCCCCTCACGGACGGCGCCGCCGCCGGCACCTGGAGGGGGGAAACGGACGCGTCTGGTCTACACGGAGGGGATCTTGCTGTGGGTCTGGCCCGGATGTTGCTCCAAAGTGTTCCTATGGGCTGACCTACCACAACCGGGTGGATAGGTCCACTGCTCAAAGCCTGTCCGTGCAAAGTCAAAGGGCTAGATCCCGTGGTCAAACGCTACAGGGTTAGGCGGGACGGGGGCCCTGGGGGGGTAGCAATGCCACCCGAGCATCGCACCGGGCCCCCATACATGCGGGGTGGTGTGGTGGCATGTCCGAAGAGGCGGCACGCGTCTCCGGGGGGTGCCCCCCCTCACGAACGGCGATGACACGGTAGTAGACGTTCTGCGGTAACGATGCGGCGTGAATATTCTTAAATACTCGGAGCGCGATAAAATCATGAGTTTTTTACACGACGCGGGCACATGTGCCGTAGGACTGATGGTAAGTTTTCATAATTGTTCGTGATGGAGTAGTATCTGAGAAATTCCCTC
>NC_057811.1:1256195-1261453 GCF_018294505.1 Triticum aestivum | reverse complement strand
TCGCACCGGGCCCCCATACATGCGGGGTGGTGTGGTGGCATGTCCGAAGAGGCGGCACGCGTCTCCGGGGGGTGCCCCCCCTCACGAACGGCGATGACACGGTAGTAGACGTTCTGCGGTAACGATGCGGCGTGAATATTCTTAAATACTCGGAGCGCGATAAAATCATGAGTTTTTTACACGACGCGGGCACATGTGCTGTAGGACTGATGGTAATTTTTCATAATTGTTCGTGATGGAGTAGTATCTGAACAATTCCCTCCATGCGGATTGCTCTTCGCGTGTCTACGACTGTGGCCGGCGGCCTCCGGGGGCTAGCATGCCACCAAATCTTGCGTAGGCGGCCTCTCACAAGTCTGAAAGTGTTGTGGCGGGTGCAAACGCCCGGCCCGCGTCTCCGGGGTGTGCGCCCCCTCACGGACGGCGCCGCCGCCGGCACCTGGAGGGGGGAAACGGACGCGTCGGGTCTACACGGAGGGGATCTTGCTGTGGGTTTGGCCCAGATGTTGCTCCAAAGTGTTCCTATGGGCTGACCTACCACAACCGGGTGGATAGGTCCACTGCTCAAAGCCCGTCCGTGCAAAGTCAAAGGGCTAGATCCCGTGGTCAAACGCTACAGGGTTAGGCGGGACGGGGGCCCTGGGGGGGTAGCAATGCCACCCGAGCATCGCACCGGGCCCCCATACATGCGGGGTGGTGTGGTGGCATGTCCAAAGAGGCGGCACGCGTCTCCGGGGGGTGCCCCCCCTCACGAACGGCCATGACACGGTAGTAGACGTTCTCCGGTAACGATGCGGCGTGAATATTATTAAATACTCGGAGCGCGATAAATCATGAGTTTTTTACACGACGCGGGCACATGTGCTGTAGGACTGATGGTAATTTTTCATAATTGTTCGTGATGGAGTAGTATCTGAACAATTCCCTCTATGCGGATTGCTCTTCGCGTGTCTATGACAGTGGCCGGCGGCCTCCGGGGGCTAGCATGCCGCCAAATATTGCGTAGGCGGCCTCTCACAAGTCTGGAAGAGTTGTGGCGGGTGCAAACGCCCGGCACGCGTCTCCGGGGTGTGCCCCCTCACGGACGGCGCCGCCGCCGGCACCTGGAGGGGGGAAACGGACGCGTCTGGTCTACACGGAGGGGATCTTGCTGTGGGTCTGGCCCGGATGTTGCTCCAAAGTGTTCCTATGGGCTGACCTACCACAACCGGGTGGATAGGTCCACTGCTCAAAGCCTGTCCGTGCAAAGTCAAAGGGCTAGATCCCGTGGTCAAACGCTACAGGGTTAGGCGGGACGGGGGCCCTGGGGGGGTAGCAATGCCACCCGAGCATCGCACCGGGCCCCCATACATGCGGGGTGGTGTGGTGGCATGTCCGAAGAGGCGGCACGCGTCTCCGGGGGGTGCCCCCCCTCACGAACGGCGATGACACGGTAGTAGACGTTCTGCGGAAACGATGCGGCGTGAATATTCTTAAATACTCGGAGCGCGATAAAATCATGAGTTTTTTACACGACGCGGGCACATGTGCCGTAGGACTGATGGTAAGTTTTCATAATTGTTCGTGATGGAGTAGTATCTGAGAAATTCCCTCCATGCGGATTGCTCTTCGCGTGTCTACGACTGTGGCCGGCGGCCTCCGGGGGCTAGCATGCCGCCAAATCTTGCGTAGGCGGCCTCTCACAAGTCTGGAAGTGTTGTGGCGGGTTCAAACGCCCGACACTCGTCTCCGGGGTGTGCCCCCTCACGGACGGCGCCGCCGCCGGCACCTGGAGGTGGGAAACGGACGCGTCTGGTCTACACGGAGGCGATCTTGCTGTGGGTCTTGCCCGGATGTTGCTCCAAAGTGTTCCTATGGGCCGACCTACCACAACCGGGTGGATAGGTCCACTTCTCAAAGCCCGTCCGTGCAAAGTCAAAGGGCAAGATCCCGTGGTCAAACGCTACAGGGTTAGGCGGGACGGGGGCCCTGGTGGTAGCAATGCCACCCGAGCGTCGCACCGGGCCCCCATACATGCGGGGTGGTGTGGTGGCATGTCCGAAGAGGCGGCACGCGTCTCCGGGGGGTGCCCCCCCTCACGAACGGCGATGACACGGTAGTAGACGTTCTGCGGTAACGATGCGGCGTGAATATTCTTAAATACTCGGAGCGCGATAAAATCATGAGTTTTTTACACGACGCGGGCACATGTGCTGTAGGACTGATGGTAATTTTCATAATTGTTCGTGATGGAGTAGTATCTGAACAATTCCCTCTATGCGGATTGCTCTTCGCGTGTCTATGACTGTGGCCGGCGGCCTCCGGGGGCTAGCATGCCGCCAAATCTTGCGTAGGCGGCCTCTCACAAGTCTGGAAGTGTTGTGGCGGGTTCAAACGCCCGACACGCGTCTCCGCGGTGCGCCCCCTCACGGACGGCGCCGCCGCCGGCACCTGGAGGTGGGAAACGGACGCGTCTGGTCTACACGGAGGGGATCTTGCTGTGGGTCTGGCCCGGATGTTGCTCCAAAGTGTTCCTATGGGCTGACCTACCACAACCGGGTGGATAGGTCCACTGCTCAAAGCCCGTCCGTGCAAAGTCAAAGGGCTAGATCCCGTGGTCAAACGCTACAGGGTTAGGCGGGACGGGGGCCCTGGGGGGTAGCAATGCCACCCGAGCATCGCACCGGGCCCCATACATGCGGGGTGGTGTGGTGGCATGTCCGAAGAGGCGGCACGCGTCTCCGGGGGGTGCCCCCCCTCACGAACGGCGATGACACGGTAGTAGACGTTCTCCGGTAACGATGCGGCGTGAATATTATTAAATACTCGGAGCGCGATAAATCATGAGTTTTTTACACGACGCGGGCACATGTGCTGTAGGACTGATGGTAATTTTTCATAATTGTTCGTGATGGAGTAGTATCTGAACAATTCCCTCTATGCGGATTGCTCTTCGCGTGTCTACGACTGTGGCCGGCGGCCTCCGGGGGCTAGCATGCCGCCAAATATTGCGTAGGCGGCCTCTCACAAGTCTGGAAGAGTTGTGGCGGGTGCAAACGCCCGGCACGCGTCTCCGGGGTGTGCCCCCTCACGGACGGCGCCGCCGCCGGCACCTGGAGGGGGGAAACGGACGCGTCTGGTCTACACGGAGGGGATCTTGCTGTGGGTCTGGCCCGGATGTTGCTCCAAAGTGTTCCTATGGGCTGACCTACCACAACCGGGTGGATAGGTCCACTGCTCAAAGCCTGTCCGTGCAAAGTCAAAGGGCTAGATCCCGTGGTCAAACGCTACAGGGTTAGGCGGGACGGGGGCCCTGGGGGGGTAGCAATGCCACCCGAGCATCGCACCGGGCCCCCATACATGCGGGGTGGTGTGGTGGCATGTCCGAAGAGGCGGCACGCGTCTCCGGGGGGTGCCCCCCCTCACGAACGGCGATGACACGGTAGTAGACGTTCTGCGGAAACGATGCGGCGTGAATATTCTTAAATACTCGGAGCGCGATAAAATCATGAGTTTTTTACACGACGCGGGCACATGTGCCGTAGGACTGATGGTAAGTTTTCATAATTGTTCGTGATGGAGTAGTATCTGAGAAATTCCCTCTATGCGGATTGCTCTTCGCGTGTCTACGACTGTGGCCGGCGGCCTCCGGGGGCTAGCATGCCGCCAAATCTTGCGTAGGCGGCCTCTCACAAGTCTGGAAGTGTTGTGGCGGGTTCAAACGCCCGACACGCGTCTCCGGGGTGTGCCCCCTCACGGACGGCGCCGCCGCCGGCACCTGGAGGTGGGAAACGGACGCGTCTGGTCTACACGGAGGCGATCTTGCTGTGGGTCTTGCCCGGATGTTGCTCCAAAGTGTTCCTATGGGCTGACCTACCACAACCGGGTGGATAGGTCCACTTCTCAAAGCCCGTCCGTGCAAAGTCAAAGGGCAAGATCCCGTGGTCAAACGCTACAGGGTTAGGCGGGACGGGGGCCCTGGGGGTAGCAATGCCACCCGAGCGTCGCACCGGGCCCCCATACATGCGGGGTGGTGTGGTGGCATGTCCGAAGAGGCGGCACGCGTCTCCGGGGGGTGCCCCCCCTCACGAACGGCGATGACACGGTAGTAGACGTTCTGCGGTAACGATGCGGCGTGAATATTCTTAAATACTCGGAGCGCGATAAAATCATGAGTTTTTTACACGACGCGGGCACATGTGCTGTAGGACTGATGGTAATTTTCATAATTGTTCGTGATGGAGTAGTATCTGAACAATTCCCTCTATGCGGATTGCTCTTCGCGTGTCTATGACTGTGGCCGGCGGCCTCCGGGGGCTAGCATGCCGCCAAATCTTGCGTAGGCGGCCTCTCACAAGTCTGGAAGTGTTGTGGCGGGTTCAAACGCCCGACACGCGTCTCCGCGGTGTGCCCCTCACGGACGGCGCCGCCGCCGGCACCTGGAGGTGGGAAACGGACGCGTCTGGTCTACACGGAGGGGATCTTGCTGTGGGTCTGGCCCGGATGTTGCTCCAAAGTGTTCCTATGGGCTGACCTACCACAACCGGGTGGATAGGTCCACTGCTCAAAGCCGTCCGTGCAAAGTCAAAGGGCTAGATCCCGTGGTCAAACGCTACAGGGTTAGGCGGGACGGGGGCCCTGGGGGGTAGCAATGCCACCCGAGCATCGTACCGGGCCCCATACATGCGGGGTGGTGTGGTGGCATGTCCGAAGAGGCGGCACGCGTCTCCGGGGGGTGCCCCCCCTCACGAACGGCGATGACACGGTAGTAGACGTTCTGCGGTAACGATTTGGCGTGAATATTATTAAATACTCGGAGCGCGATAAAATCATGAGTTTTTTACACGAGGCGGGCACATGTGTTGTAGGACTGATGGTAATTTTTCATTATTGTTCGTGATGGAGTAGTATCTGAACAATTGCCTCTATGCGGATTGCTCTTCGCGTGTCTACGACTGTGGCCGGCGGCCTCCGGGGGCTAGCATGCCGCCAAATCTTGCGTAGGCGGCCTCTCACAAGTCTGGAAGAGTTCTGGCGGGTGCAAACGCCCGGCACGCGTCTCCGGGGTGTGCCCCCCTCACGGACGGCGCCGCCGCCGGCACCTGGAGGGGGGAAACGGACGCGTCTGGTCTACACGGAGGGGATCTTGCTGTGGGTCTGCCCCGGATGTTGCTCCAAAGTGTTCCTATGGGCTGACCTACCACAACCGGGTGGATAGGTCCACTGCTCAAAGCCTGTCCGTGCAAAGGCAAAGGGCTAGATCCCGTGGTCAAACGCTA
>NC_057811.1:1219328-1256085 GCF_018294505.1 Triticum aestivum | reverse complement strand
GCCCCCATACATGCGGGGTGGTGTGGTGGCATCTCCGAAGAGGCGGCACGCGTCTCTAGGGGGTGCCCCCCCCTCACGAACGGCGATGACACGGTAGTAGACGTTCTGCGGTAACGATGCGGCGTGAATATTCTTAAATACTCGGAGCGCGATAATATCATGAGTTTTTTACACGACGCGGGCACATGTGCTGTAGGACTGATGGTAATTTTTCATAATTGTTCGTGATGGAGTAGTATCTGAACAATTCCCTCTATGCGGATTGCTCTTCGCGTGTCTATGACTGTGGCCGGCGGCCTCCGGGGGCTAGTATGCCGCCAAATATTGCGTAGGCGGCCTCTCACAAGTCTGGAAGTGTTGTGGTGGGTGCAAACGCCCGGCACGCGTCTCCGGGGTGTGCCCCCCCTCACGGACGGCGCTGCCGCCGGCACCTGGAGGGGGGAAACGGACGCGTCGGGTCTACACGGAGGGGATCTTGCTGTGGGTTTGGCCCGGATGTTGCTCCAAAGTGTTCCTATGGGCTGACCTACCACAACCGGGTGGATAGGTCCACTGCTCAAAGCCCGTCCGTGCAAAGTCAAAGGGCTAGATCCCGTGGTCAAACGCTACAGGGTTAGGCGGGACGGGGGCCCTGGGGGGGTAGCAATGCCACCCGAGCGTCGCACCGGGCCCCCATAAATGTGGGGTGGTGTGGTGGCATGTCCGATGAGGCGGCACGCGTCTCTGGGGGATGCCCCCCTCACGAACGGCGATGACACGGTAGTAGACGTTCTGCGGTAACGATGCGGCGTGAATATTATTAAATACTCGGAGCGCGATAAAATCATGAGTTTTTTACACGACGCGGGCACATGTGCTGTAGGACTGATGGTAATTTTTCATAATTGTTCGTGATGGAGTAGTATCTGAACAATTCCCTCCATGCGGATTGCTCTTCGCGTGTCTACGACTTTGGCCGGCGGCCTCCGGGGGCTAGCATGCCGCCAAATCTTGCGTAGGCGGCCTCTCACAAGTCTGAAAGTGTTGTGGCGGGTGCAAACGCCCGGCACGCGTCTCCGGGGTGTGCCCCCCCTCACGGACGGCGCCGCCGCCGGCACCTGGAGGGGGGAAACGGACGCGTCGGGTCTACACGGAGGGGATCTTGCTGTGGGTCTGGCCCGGATGTTGCTCCAAAGTGTTCCTATGGGCTGACCTACCACAACCGGGTGGATAGGTCCACTGCTCAAAGCCCGTCCGTGAAAAGTCAAAGGGCTAGATCCCGTGGTCAAACGCTACAGGGTTAGGCGGGACGGGGGCCCTGGGGGGTAGCAATGCCACCCGAGCATCGCACCGGGCCCCCATACATGCGGGGTGGTGTGGTGGCATGTCCGAAGAGGTGGCACGCGTCTCTAGGGGGTGCCCCCCCTCACGAACGGCGATGACACGGTAGTAGACGTTCTGCGGTAACGATGCGGCGTGAATATTATTAGATACTCGGAGCGCGATAAAATCATGAGTTTTTTACACGACGCGGGCACATGTGCTGTAGGACTGATGGTAAGTTTTCATAATTGTTCGTGATGGAGTAGTATCTGAGAAATTCCCTCTATGCGGATTGCTCTTCGCGTGTCTACGACTGTGGCCGGCGGCCTCCGGGGGCTAGCATGCCGCCAAATCTTGCGTAGGCGGCCTCTCACAAGTCTGGAAGTGTTGTGGCGGGTTCAAACGCCCGACACGCGTCTCCGGGGTGTGCCCCCTCACGGACGGCGCCGCCGCCGGCACCTGGAGGGGGGAAACGGACGCGTCTGGTCTACACGGAGGGGATCTTGCTGTGGGTCTGGCCCGGATGTTGCTCCAAAGTGTTCCTATGGGCTGACCTACCACAACCGGGTGGATAGGTCCACTGCTCGAAGCCCGTCCGTGCAAAGTCAAAGGGCTAGATCCCGTGGTCAAACGCTACAGGGTTAGGCGGGACGGGGGCCCTGGGGGGTAGCAATGCCACTCGAGCGTCGCACCGGGCCCCCATACATGCGGGGTGGTGTGGTGGCATGTCCGAAGAGGCGGCACGCGTCTCCGGGGGGTGCCCCCCCTCACGAACGGCGATGACACGGTAGTAGACGTTCTGCGGTAACGATTTGGCGTGAATATTATTAAATACTCGAAGCGCGATAAAATCATGAGTTTTTTACACGAGGCGGGCACATGTGTTGTAGGACCGATGGTAATTTTTCATAATTGTTCGTGATGGAGTAGTATCTGAACAATTCCCTCTATGCGGATTGCTCTTTGCGTGTCTACGACTGTGGCCGGCGGCCTCCGGGGGCTAGCATGCCGCCAAATCTTGCGTAGGCGGCCTCTCACAAGTCTGGAAGAGTTGTGGCGGGTGCAAACGCCCGGCACGCGTCTCCGGGGTGTGCCCCCCTCACGGACGGCGCCGCCGCGGGCACCTGGAGGGGGGAAACGGACGCGTCGGGTCTACACGGAGGGGATCTTGCTGTGGGTTTGGCCCGGATGTTGCTCCAAAGTGTTCCTATGGGCTGACCTACCACAACCGGGTGGATAGGTCCACTGCTCAAAGCCCGTCCGTGCAAAGTCAAAGGGCTAGATCCCGTGGTCAAACGCTACAGGGTTAGGCGGGACGGGGGCCCTGGGGGGTAGCAATGCCACCCGAGCGTCGCACCGGGCCCCCATAAATGCGGGGTGGTGTGGTGGCATGTCCGATGAGGCGGCACGCGTCTCTGGGGGGTGCCCCCCTCACGAACGGCGATGACACGGTAGTAGACGTTCTGCGGTAACGATGCGGCGTGAATATTATTAAATACTCGGAGCGCGATAAAATCATGAGTTTTTTACACGACGCGGGCACATGTGCTGTAGGACTGATGGTAATTTTTCATAATTGTTCGTGATGGAGTAGTATCTGAACAATTCCCTCCATGCGGATTGCTCTTCGCGTGTCTACGACTGTGGCCGGCGGCCTCCGGGGGCTAGCATGCCGCCAAATCTTGCGTAGGCGGCCTCTCACAAGTCTGAAAGTGTTGTGGCGGGTGCAAACGCCCGGCACGCGTCTCCGGGGTGTGCCCCCCCTCACGGACGGCGCCGCCGCCGGCACCTGGAGGGGGGAAAAGGACGCGTCGGGTCTACACGGAGGGGATCTTGCTGTGGGTCTGGCCCGGATGTTGCTCCAAAGTGTTCCTATGGGCGGACCTACCACAACTGGGTGGATAGGTCCGCTGCTCAAAGCCCGTCCGTGAAAAGTCAAAGGGCTAGATCCCGTGGTCAAACGCTACAGGGTTAGGCGGGACAGGGGCCCTGGGGGGTAGCAATGCCACCCGAGCATCGCACCGGGCCCCCATACATGCGGGGTGGTGTGGTGGCATGTCCGAAGAGGCGGCACGCGTCTCTGGGGGGTGCCCCCCCTCACGAACGGCGATGACACGGTAGTAGACGTTCTGCGGTAACGATGCGGCGTGAATATTATTAGATACTCGGAGCGCGATAAAATCATGAGTTTTTTACACGACGCGGGCACATGTGCTGTAGGACTGATGGTAAGTTTTCATAATTGTTCGTGATGGAGTAGTATCTGAGAAATTCCCTCTATGCGGATTGCTCTTCGCGTGTCTACGATTGTGGCCGGCGGCCTCCGGGGGCTAGCATGCCGCCAACTCTTGCGTATGCGGCCTCTCATAAGTCTGGAAGTGTTGTGGCGGGTTCAAACGCCCGACACGCGTCTCCGGGGTGTGCCCCCTCACGGACGGCGCCGCCGCCGGCACCTGGAGGGGGGAAACGGACGCGTCTGGTCTACACGGAGGGGATCTTGCTGTGGGTCTGGCCCGGATGTTGCTCCAAAGTGTTCCTATGGGCTGACCTACCACAACCGGGTGGATAGGTCCACTGCTCGAAGCCCGTCCGTGCAAAGTCAAAGGGCTAGATCCCGTGGTCAAACGCTACAGGGTTAGGCGGGACGGGGGCCCTGGGGGGTAGCAATGCCACCCGAGCGTCGCACCGGGCCCCCATACATGCGGGGTGGTGTGGTGGCATGTCCGAAGAGGCGGCACGCGTCTCCGGGGGGTGCCCCCCTCACGAACGGCGATGACACGGTAGTAGACGTTCTGCGGTAACGATTTGGCGTGAATATTATTAAATACTCGGAGCGCGATAAAATCATGAGTTTTTTACACGAGGCGGGCACATGTGTTGTAGGACCGATGGTAATTTTTCATAATTGTTCGTGATGGAGTAGTATCTGAACAATTCCCTCTATGCGGATTGCTCTTTGCGTGTCTACGACTGTGGCCGGCGGCCTCCGGGGGCTAGCATGCCGCCAAATCTTGCGTAGGCGGCCTCTCACAAGTCTGGAAGAGTTGTGGCGGGTGCAAACGCCCGGCACGCGTCTCCGGGGTGTGCCCCCCTCACGTACGGCGCCGCCGCGGGCACCTGGAGGGGGGAAACGGACGCGTCGGGTCTACACGGAGGGGATCTTGCTGTGGGTCTGGCCCGGATGTTGCTCCAAAGTGTTCCTATGGGCTGACCTACCACAACCGGGTGGATAGGTCCACGGCTCAAAGCCCGTCCGTGCAACGTCAAAGGGCTAGATCCCGTGGTCAAACGCTACAGGGTTAGGCGGGACGGGGGCCCTGGGGGGTAGCAATGCCACCCGAGCGTCGCACCGGGCCCCCATAAATGCGGGGTGGTGTGGTGGCATGTCCGATGAGGCGGCACGCGTCTCTGGGGGGTGCCCCCCTCACGTACGGCGATGACACGGTAGTAGACGTTCTGCGGTAACGATGCGGCGTGAATATTATTAAATACTCGGAGCGCGATAAAATCATGAGTTTTTTACACGACGCGGGCACATGTGCTGTAGGACTGATGGTAATTTTTCATAATTGTTCGTGATGGAGTAGTATCTGAACAATTCCCTCCATGCGGATTGCTCTTCGCGTGTCTACGACTGTGGCCGGCGGCCTCCGGGGGCTAGCATGCCGCCAAATCTTGCGTAGGCGGCCTCTCACAAGTCTGAAAGTGTTGTGGCGGGTGCAAACGCCCGGCACGCGTCTCCGGGGTGTGCCCCCCCTCACGGACGGCGCCGCCGCCGGCACCTGGAGGGGGGAAACGGACGCGTCGGGTCTACACGGAGGGGATCTTGCTGTGGGTCTGGCCCGGATGTTGCTCCAAAGTGTTCCTATGGGCTGACCTACCACAACCGGGTGGATAGGTCCGCTGCTCAAAGCCCGTCCGTGAAAAGTCAAAGGGCTAGATCCCGTGGTCAAACGCTACAGGGTTAGGCGGGACGGGGGCCCTGGGGGGTAGCAATGCCACCCGAGCATCGCACCGGGCCCCCATACATGCGGGGTGGTGTGGTGGCATGTCCGAAGAGGCGGCACGCGTCTCTGGGGGGTGCCCCCCCTCACGAACGGCGATGACACGGTAGTAGACGTTCTGCGGTAACGATGCGGCGTGAATATTATTAGATACTCGGAGCGCGATAAAATCATGAGTTTTTTACACGACGCGGGCACATGTGCTGTAGGACTGATGGTAAGTTTTCATAATTGTTCGTGATGGAGTAGTATCTGAGAAATTCCCTCTATGCGGATTGCTCTTCGCGTGTCTACGACTGTGGCCGGCGGCCTCCGGGGGCTATCATGCCGCCAAATCTTGCGTAGGCGGCCTCTCACAAGTCTGGAAGTGTTGTGGCGGGTTCAAACGCCCGACACGCGTCTCCGGGGTGTGCCCCCTCACGGACGGCGCCGCCGCCGGCACCTGGAGGGGGGAAACGGACGCGTCTGGTCTACACGGAGGGGATCTTGCTGTGGGTCTGGCCCGGATGTTGCTCCAAAGTGTTCCTATGGGCTGACCTACCACAACCGGGTGCATAGGTCCACTGCTCGAAGCCCGTCCGTGCAAAGTCAAAGGGCTAGATCCCGTGGTCAAACGCTACAGGGTTAGGCGGGACGGGGGCCCTGGGGGGTAGCAATGCCACCCGAGCGTCGCACCGGGCCCCCATACATGCGGGGTGGTGTGGTGGCATGTCCGAAGAGGCGGCACGCGTCTCCGGGGGGTGCCCCCCCTCACGAACGGCGATGACACGGTAGTAGACGTTCTGCGGTAACGATTTGGCGTGAATATTATTAAATACTCGGAGCGCGATAAAATCATGAGTTTTTTACACGAGGCGGGCACATGTGTTGTAGGACTGATGGTAATTTTTCATAATTGTTCGTGATGGAGTAGTATCTGAACAATTCCCTCTATGCGGATTGCTCTTTGCGTGTCTACGACTGTGGCCGGCGGCCTCCGGGGGCTAGCATGCCGCCAAATCTTGCGTAGGCGGCCTCTCACAAGTCTGGAAGAGTTGTGGCGGGTGCAAACGCCCGGCACGCGTCTCCGGGGTGTGCCCCCCTCACGGACGGCGCCGCCGCGGGCACCTTGAGGGGGGAAACGGACGCGTCTGGTCTACACGGAGGGGATCTTGCTGTGGGTCTGGCCCGGATGTTGCTCCAAAGTGTTCCTATGGGCTGACCTACCACAACCGGGTGGATAGGTCCACTGCTCAAAGCCCGTCCGTGCAAAGTCAAAGGGCTAGATCCCGTGGTCAAACGCTACAGGGTTAGGCGGGACGGGGGCCCTGGGGGGGTAGCAATGCCACCCGAGCGTCGCACCGGGCCCCCATACATGCGGGGTAGTGTGGTGGCATGTCCGAAGAGGCGGCACGCGTCTCCGGGGGGTGCCCTCCCCTCACGAACGGCGATGACACGGTAGTAGACGTTCTGCGGTAACGATGCGGCGTGAATATTCTTAAATACTCGAAGCGCGATAAAATCATGAGTTTTTGACACGACGCGGGCACATGTGCTGTAGGACTGATGGTAATTTTTCGTAATTGTTCGTGATGGAGTAGTATCTGAACAATTCCCTCCATGCGGATTGCTCTTCGCGTGTCTACGACTGTGGCCGGCGGCCTCCGGGGGCTAGCATGCCGCCAAATCTTGCGTAGGCGGCCTCTCACAAGTCTGAAAGTGTTGTGGCGGGTGCAAACGCCCGGCACGCGTCTCCGGGGTGTGCCCCCCCTCACGGACGGCGCCGCCGCCGGCACCTGGAGGGGGGAAACGGATGCGTCGGGTCTACACGGAGGGGATCTTGCTGTGGGTCTGGTCCGGATGTTGCTCCAAAGTGTTCCTATGGGCTGACCTACCACAACCGGGTGGATAGGTCCGCTGCTCAAAGCCCGTCCGTGAAAAGTCAAAGGGCTAGATCCCGTGGTCAAACGCTACAGGGTTAGGCGGGACGGGGGCCCTGGGGGGTAGCAATGCCACCCGAGCATCGCACCGGGCCCCCATACATGCGGGGTGGTGTGGTGGCATGTCCGAAGAGGCGGCACGCGTCTCTGGGGGGTGCCCCCCTCACGAACGGCGATGACATGGTAGTAGACGTTCTGCGGTAACGATGCGGCGTGAATATTATTAAATACTCGGAGCGCGATAAAATCATGAGATTTTTACACGACGCGGGCACATGTGCTGTAGGACTGATGGTAAGTTTTCATAATTGTTCGTGATGGAGTAGTATCTGAGAAATTCCCTCTATGCGGATTGCTCTTCGCGTGTCTACGACTGTGGCCAGCGGCCTCCGGGGGCTAGCATGCCGCCAAATCTTGCGTAGGCGGCCTCTCACAAGTCTGGAAGTGTTGTGGCGGGTTCAAACGCCCGACACGCGTCTCCGCGGTGTGCCCCCTCACGGACGGCGCCGCCGCCGGCACCTGGAGGTGGGAAACGGACGCGTCTGGTCTACACGGAGGGGATCTTGCTGTGGGTCTGGCCCGGATGTTGCTCCAAAGTGTTCCTATGGGCTGACCTACCACAACCGGGTGGATAGGTCCACTGCTCAAAGCCCGTCCGTGCAAAGTCAAAGGGCTAGATCCCGTGGTCAAATGCTACAGGGTTAGGCGGGACGGGGGCCCTGGGGGGTAGCAATGCCACCCGAGCGTCGCACCGGGCCCCCATACATGCGGGGTGGTGTGGTTTCATGTCCAAAGAGGCGGCACGCATCTCCGGGGGGTGCCCCCCCTCACGAACGGCGATGACACGGTAGTAGACGTTCTGCGGTAACGATTTGGCGTGAATATTATTAAATACTTGGAGCGCGATAAAATCATGAGTTTTTTACACGAGGCGGGCACATGTGTTGTAGGACTGATGGTAATTTTTCATAATTGTTCGTGATGGAGTAGTATCTGAACAATTCCCTCTATGCGGATTGCTCTTCGCGTGTCTACGACTGTGGCTGGCGGGGGCTAGCATGCCGCCAAATCTTGCGTAGGCGGCCTCTCACAAGTCTGGAAGAGTTGTGGCGGGTGCAAACGCCCGGCACGCGTCTCCGGGGTGTGCCCCCCTCACGGACGGCGCCGCCGCCGGCACCTGGAGGGGGGAAACGGACGCGTCTGGTCTACACGGAGGGGATCTTGCAGTGGGTCTGGCCCGGATGTTGCTCCAAAGTGTTCCTATGGGCTGACCTACCACAACCGGGTGGATAGGTCCACTGCTCAAAGCCTGCCCTTGCAAAGTCAAAGGGCTAGATCCCGTGGTCAAACGCTACAGTGTTAGGCGGGACGGGGGCCCTGGGGGGGTAGCAATGCCACCCGAGCATCGCACCGGGCCCCCATACATGCGGGGTGGTGTGGTGGCATGTCCGAAGAGGCGGCACGCGTCTCCGGGGGGTGCCCCCCCCCTCACGAACGGCGATGACACGGTAGTAGACGTTCTGCGGTAACGATGCGGCGTGAATATTCTTAAATACTCGGAGCGCGATAAAATCATGAGTTTTTTACACGACGCGGGCACATGTGCTGTAGGACTGATGGTAATTTTTCATAATTGTTCGTGATGGAGTAGTATCTGAATAATTCCCTCTATGCGGATTGCTCTTCGCGTGTCTATGACTGTGGCCGGCGGTCACCGGGGGCTAGTATGCCGCCAAATATTGCGTAGGCGGCCTCTCACAAGTCTGGAAGTGTTGTGGCGGGTGCAAACGCCCGGCACGCGTCTCCGGGGTGTGCCCCCCTCACGGACGGCGCTGCCGCCGGCACCTGGAGGGGGGAAACGGACGCGTCGGGTCTACACGGAGGGGATCTTGCTGTGGGTTTGGGCCGGATGTTGCTCCAAAGTGTTCCTATGGGCTGACCTACCACAACCGGGTGGATAGGTCCACTGCTCAAAGCCCGTCCGTGCAAATTCAAAGGGCTAGATCCCGTGGTCAAACGCTACAGGGTTAGGAGGGACGGGGGCCCTGGGGGGGTAGCAATGCCACCCGAGCGTCGCACCGGGCCCCCATAAATGCGGGGTGGTGTGGTGGCATGTCCGATGAGGCGGCACGCGTCTCTGGGGGGTGCCCCCCTCACGAACGGCGATGACACGGTAGTAGACGTTCTGCGGTAACGACGCGGCGTGAATATTATTAAATACTCGGAGCGCGATAAAATCATGAGTTTTTTACACGACGCGGGCACATGTGCTGTAGGACTGATGGTAATTTTTCATAATTGTTCGTGATGGAGTAGTATCTGAACAATTCCCTCCATGCGGATTGCTCTTCGCGTGTCTACGACTGTGGCCGGCGGCCTCCGGGGGCTAGCATGCCGCCAAATCTTGCGTAGGCGGCCTCTCACAAGTCTGAAAGTGTTGTGGCGGGTGCAAACGCCCGGCACGCGTCTCCGGGGTGTGCCCCCCCTCACGGACGGCGCCGCCGCCGGCACCTGGACGGGGGAAACGGACGCGTCGGGTCTACACGGAGGGGATCTTGCTGTGGGTCTGGCCCGGATGTTGCTCCAAAGTGTTCCTATGGGCTGACCTACCACAACCGGGTGGATAGGTCCACTGCTCAAAGCCCGTCCGTGAAAAGTCAAAGGGCTAGATCCCGTGGTCAAACGCTACAGGGTTAGGCGGGACGGGGGCCCTGGGGGGTAGCAATGCCACCCGAGCATCGCACCGGGCCCCCATACATGCGGGGTGGTGTCGTGGCATGTCCGAAGAGGCGGCACGCGTATCTGGGGGGTGCCCCCCCTCACGAATGGCGATGACACGGTAGTAGACGTTCTGCGGTAACGATGCGGCGTGAATATTATTAAATACTCGGAGCGCGATAAAATCATGAGTTTTTTACACGACGCGGGCACATGTGCTGTAGGACTGATGGTAAGTTTTCATAATTGTTCGTGATGGAGTAGTATCTGACAAATTCCCTCTATGCGGATTGCTCTTCGCGTGTCTATGACTGTGGCCGGCGGCCTCCGGGGGCTAGCATGCCGCCAAATCTTGCGTAGGCGGCCTCTCACAAGTCTGGAAGTGTTGTGGCGGGTTCAAACGCCCGACACGCGTCTCCGGGGTGTGCCCCCTCACGGACGGCGCCGCCGCCGGCACCTGGAGGGGGGAAACGGACGCGTCTGGTCTACACGAAGGGGATCTTGCTGTGGGTCTGGCCCGGATGTTGCTCCAAAGTGTTCCTATGGGCTGACCTACCACAACCGGGTGGATAAGTCCACTGCTCGAAGCCCGTCCGTTCAAAGTCAAAGGGCTAGATCCCGTGGTCAAACGCTACAGGGTTAGGCGGGACGGGGGCCCTGGGGGGTAGCAATGCCACCCGAGCGTCGCACCGGGCCCCCATACATGCGGGGTGGTGTGGTGGCATGTCCGAAGAGGCGGCACGCGTCTCCGGGGGGTGCCCCCCCTCACGAACGGCGATGACACGGTAGTAGACGTTCTGCGGTAACGATTTGGCGTGAATATTATTAAATACTCAGAGCGCGATAAAATCATGAGATTTTTACACGAGGCGGGCACATGTGTTGTAGGACTGATGGTAATTTTTCATAATTGTTCGTGATGGAGTAGTATCTGAACAATTCCCTCTATGCGGATTGCTCTTTGCGTGTTTACGACTGTGGCCGGCGGCCTCCGGGGGCTAGCATGCCGCCAAATCTTGCGTAGGCGGCCTCTCACAAGTCTGGAAGAGTTGTGGCGGGTGCAAACGCCCGGCACGCGTCTCCGGGGTGTGCCCCCCTCACGGACGGCGCCGCCGCGGGCACCTGGAGGGGGGAAACGGACGCGTCTGGTCTACACAGAGGGGATCTTGCTGTGGGTCTGGCCCGGATGTTGCACCAAAGTGTTCCTATGGGCTGACCTACCACAACCGGGTGGATAGGTCCACTGCTCAAAGCCCGTCCGTGCAAAGTCAAAGGGCTAGATCCCGTGGTCAAACGCTACAGGGTTAGGCGGGACGGGGGCCCTGGGGGTTAGCAATGCCACCCGAGCATCGCACCGGGCCCCTATACATGCGGGGTGGTGTGGTGGCATGTCCGAAGAGGCGGCACGCGTCTCCGGGGGGTGCCCCCCCTCACGAACGGCGATGACACGGTTGTAGACGTTCTGCGGTAACGATGCGGCGTGAATATTCTTAAATACTCGGAGCGTGATAAAATCATGAGTTTTTTACACGACGCGGGCACATGTGTTGTAGGACTGATGGTAATTTTTCATAATTGTTCATGATGGAGTAGTATCTGAACAATTCCCTCTATGCGGATTGCTCTTCGCGTGTCTATGACTGTGGCCGGCGGCCTCCGGGGGCTAGCATGCCGCCAAATATTGCGTAGGCGGCCTCTCACAAGTCTGGAAGTGTTGTGGCGGGTGCAAACGCCCGGCACGCGTCTCCGGGGTGTGCCCCCCACACGGACGGCGCCGCCGCCGGCACCTGGAGGGGGGAAACGGACGCGTCGGGTCTACACGGAGGGGATCTTGCTGTGGGTGTGGCCCGGATGTTGCTCCAAAGTGTTCCTATGGGCTGACCTACCACAACTGGGTGGATAGGTCCACTGCTCAAAGCCCGTCCGTGCAAAGTCAAAGGGCTAGATCCCGTGGTCAAACGCTACAGGCTTAGGCGGGACGGGGGCCCTGGGGGGTAGCAATGCCACCCGAGCGTCGCACCGGGCCCCCATACATGCGGGGTGGTGTGGTGGCATGTCCGATGAGGCGGCACGCGTCTCCGGGGGGTGCCCCCCTCACGAACGGCGATGACACGGTAGTAGACGTTCTGCGGTAACGATGCGGCGTGAATATTATTAAATACTCGGAGCGCGATAAAATCATGAGTTTTTTACACGACGCGGGCACACGTGTTGTAGGACTGACGGTAATTTTTCATAATTGTTCGTGATGGAGTAGTATCTGAACAATTCCCTCCATGCGGATTGCTCTTCGCGTGTCTACGACTGTGGCCGGCGGCCTCCGGGGGCTAGCATGCCGCCAAATCTTGCGTAGGCGGCCTCTCACAAGTCTGGAAGTGTTGTGGCGGGTTCAAACGCCCGGCACGCGTCTCCGGGGTGTGCCCCCCCTCACGGACGGCGCCGCCGCCGGCACCTGGAGGGGGAAACGGACGCGTCGGGTCTACACGGAGGGGATCTTGCTGTGGGTCTGGCCCGGATGTTGCTCCAAAGTGTTCCTATGGGCTGACCTACCACAACCGGGTGGATAGGTCCACTGCTCAAAGCCCGTCCGTGAAAAGTCAAAGGGCTAGATCCCGTGGTCAAACGCTACAGGGTTAGGCGGGACGAGGGCCCTGGGGGGTAGCAATGCCACCCGAGCATCGCACCGGGCCCCCATACGTGCGGGGTGGTGTGGTGGCATGTCCGAAGAGGCGGCACGCGTCTCTGGGGGGTGCCCCCCCTCACGAACTGCGATGACACGGTAGTAGACGTTCTGCGGTAACGATGCGGCGTGAATATTATTAAATACTCGGAGCGCGATAAAATCATGAGTTTTTTACACGACGCGGGCGCATGTGCTGTAGGACTGATGGTAAGTTTTCATAATTGTTCGTGATGGAGTAGTATCTGAGAAATTCCCTCTATGCGGATTGCTCTTCGCGTGTCTACGACTGTGGCCGGCGGCCTCCGGGGGCTAGCATGCCGCCAAATCTTGCGTAGCCGGCCTCTCACTAGTCTGGAAGTGTTGTGGCGGGTTCAAACGCCCGACACGCGTCTCCGGGGTGTGCCCCCCTCACGGACGGCGCCGTCGCCGGCACCTGGAGGGGGGAAACGGACGCGTCTGGTCTACACGGAGGGGATCTTGCTGTGGGTCTAGCCCGGATGTTGCTCCAAAGTGTTCCTATAGGCTGACCTACCACAACCGGGTGGATAGGTCCACTGCTCAAAGCCCGTCCGTGCAAAGTCAAAGGGCTAGATCCCGTGGTCAAACGCTACAGGGTTAGGCGGGACGGGGGCCCTGGGGGGGTAGCAATGCCACCCGAGCATCGGACCGGGCCCCCATAGATGCGGGGTGGTGTGGTGGCATGTCCGAAGAGGCGGCACGCGTCTCCGGGGGGTGCCCCCCCTCACGAACGGCGATGACACGGTAGTAGACGTTCTGCGGTAACGATGCGGCGTGAATATTCTTAAATACTCGGAGCGCGATAAAATCATGAGTTTTTTACACGACGCGGGCACATGTGCTGTAGGACTGATGGTAATTTTTCATAATTGTTCGTGATGGAGTAGTATCTGAACAATTCCCTCTATGCGGATTGCTCTTCGCGTGTCTATGACTGTGGCCGGCGGCCTCCGGGGGCTAGCATGCCGCCAAATATTGCGTAGGCAGCCTCTCACAAGTCTGGAAGTGTTGTGGCGGGTGCAAACGCCCGGCACGCGTCTCCGGGGTGTGCCCCCCCTCACGGACGGCGCCGCCGCCGACACCTGGAGGGGGGAAACGGACGCGTCGGGTCTACACGGAGGGGATCTTGCTGTGGGTCTGGCCCGGATGTTGCTCCAAAGTGTTCCTATGGGCTGACCTACCACAACCGGGTGGATAGGTCCACTGCTCAAAGCCCGTCCGTGCAAACTCAAAGGGCTAGATCCCGTGGTCAAACGCTACAGGGTTAGGCGGGACGGGGGCCCTGGGGGGGTAGCAATGCCACCCGAGCGTCGCACCGGGCCCCCATACTTGCGGGGTGGTGTGGTGGCATGCCGAAGAGGCGGCACGCGTCTCCGGGGGGTGCCACCCTCACGAACGGCGATGACACGGTAGTAGACGTTCTGCGGTAACGATGCGGCGTGAATATTATTAAATACTCGGAGCGCGATAAAATCATGAGTTTTTTACACGACGCGGGCACATGTGCTGTAGGACTGATGGTAAGTTTTCATAATTGTTCGTGATGGAGTAGTATCTGAGAAATTCCCTCTATGCGGATTGCTCTTCGCGTGTCTACGACTGTGGCCGGCGGCCTCCGGGGGCTAGCATGCCGCCAAATCTTGCGTAGGCGGCCTCTCACAAGTCTGAAAGTGTTGTGGCGGGTGCAAACGCCCGGCACGCGTCTCCGGGGTGTGCCCCCCCTCACGGACGGCGCCGCCGCCGGCACCTGGAGGGGGGAAACGGACGCGTCGGGTCTACACGGAGGGGATCTTGCTGTGGGTCTGGCCCGGATGTTGCTCCAAAGTGTTCCTATGGGCTGACCTACCACAACCGGGTGGATAGGTCCACTGCTCAAAGCCCGTCCGTGAAAAGTCAAATGGCTAGATCCCGTGGTCAAACGCTACAGGGTTAGGCGGGACGGGGGCCCTGGGGGGGTAGCAATGCCACCCGAGCATCGCACCGGGCCCCCATACATGCGGGGTGGTGTGGTGGCATGTCCGAAGAGGCGGCACGCGTCTCTGGGGGGTGCCCCCCTCACGAACGGCGATGACACGGTAGTAGACGTTCTGCGGTAACGATGCGGCGTGAATATTATTAAATACTCGGAGCGCGATAAAATCATGAGTTTTTTACACGACGCGGGCACATGTGCTGTAGGACTGATGGTAAGTTTTCATAATTGTTCGTGATGGAGTACTATCTGAGAAATTCCCTCTATGCGGATTGCTCTTCGCATGTCTACGACGGTGGCCGGCGGCCTCCGGGGGCTAGCATGCCGCCAAATATTGCGTAGGCGGCCTCTCACAAGTCTGGATGTGTTGTGGCGGGTTCAAACGCCCGACACGCTTCTCCGGGGTGTGCCCCCTCACGGACGACGCCGCCGCCGGCACCTGGAGGGGGGAAACGGACGCGTCTGGTCTACACGGAGGGGATCTTGCTGTGTGTCTGGCCCGGATGTTGCTCCAAAGTGTTTGTATGGGCTGACCTACCACAACCGGGTGGATAGGTCCACTGCTCAAAGCCCGTCCGTGCAAAGTCAAAGGGCTAGATCCCGTGGTCAAACGCTACAGGGTTAGGCGGGACGGGGGCCCTGGGGGGTAGCAATGCCACCCGAGCATCGCACCGGGCCCCTATACATGCGGGGTGGTGTGGTGGCATGTCCGAAGAGGCGGCACGCGTCTCCGGGGGGTGCCCCCCCTCACGAACGGCGATGACACGGTAGTAGACGTTCTGCGGTAACGATGCGGCGTGAATATTCTTAAATACTCGGAGCGCGATAAAATCATGAGTTTTTTACACGACGCGGGCACATGTGTTGTAGGACTGATGGTAATTTTTCATAATTGTTCATGATGGAGTAGTATCTGAACAATTCCCTCTATGCGGATTGCTCTTCGCGTGTCTATGACTGTGGCCGGCGGCCTCCGGGGGCTAGCATGCCGCCAAATATTGCGTAGGCGGCCTCTCACAAGTCTGGAAGTGTTGTGGCGGGTGCAAACGCCCGGCACGCGTCTCCGGGGTGTGCCCCCCCACACGGACGGCGCCGCCGCCGGCACCTGGAGGGGGGAAACGGACGCGTCGGGTCTACACGGAGGGGATCTTGCTGTGGGTGTGGCCCGGATGTTGCTCCAAAGTGTTCCTATGGGCTGACCTACCACAACTGGGTGGATAGGTCCACTGCTCAAAGCCCGTCCGTGCAAAGTCAAAGGGCTAGATCCCGTGGTCAAACGCTACAGGCTTAGGCGGGACGGGGGCCCTGGGGGGGGGTAGCAATGCCACCCGAGCGTCGCACCGGGCCCCCATAAATGCGGTGTGGTGTGGTGGCATGTCCGATGAGGCGGCACGCGTCTCCGGGGGTGCCCCCCTCACGAACGGCGATGACACGGTAGTAGACGTTCTGCGGTAACGATGCGGCGTGAATATTATTAAATACTCGGAGCGCGATAAAATCATGAGTTTTTTACACGACGCGGGCACATGTGCTATAGGACTGATGGTAATTTTTCATAATTGTTCGTGATGGAGTAGTATCTGAACAATTCCCTCCATGCGGATTGCTCTTCGCGTGTCTACGACTGTGGCCGGCGGCCTCCGGGGGCTAGCATGCCGCCAAATCTTGTGTAGGCGGCCTCTCACAAGTCTGAAAGTGTTGTGGCGGGTGCAAACGCCCGGCACGCGTCTCCGGGGTGTGCCCCCCCTCACGGACGGCGCCGCCGCCTGCACCTGGAGGGGGAAACGGACGCGTCGGGTCTACACGGAGGGGATCTTGCTGTGGGTCTGGCCCGGATGTTGCTCCAAAGTGTTCCTATGGGCTGACCTACCACAACCGGGTGGATAGGTCCACTGCTCAAAGCCCGTCCGTGAAAAGTCAAAGGGCTAGATCCCGTGGTCAAACGCTACAGGGTTAGGCGGGACGAGGGCCCTGGGGGTAGCAATGCCACCCGAGCATCGCACCGGGCCCCCATACGTGCGGGGTGGTGTGGTGGCATGTCCGAAGAGGCGGCACGCGTCTCTGGGGGGTGCCCCCCCTCACGAACGGCGATGACACGGTAGTAGACGTTCTGCGGTAACGATGCGACGTGAATATTATTAAATACTCGGAGCGCGATAAAATCATGAGTTTTTTACACGACGCGGGCACATGTGCTGTAGGACTGATGGTAAGTTTTCATAATTGTTCGTGATGGAGTAGTATCTGAGAAATTCCCTCTATGCGGATTGCTCTTCGCGTGTCTACGACTGTGGCCGGCGGCCTCCGGGGGCTAGCATGCCGCCAAATCTTGCGTAGGCGGCCTCTCACAAGTCTGGAAGTGTTGTGGCGGGTTCAAACGCCCGACACGCGTCTCTGGGCTGTGCCCCCTCACGGACGGCGCCGCCGCCGGCACCTGGAGGGGGGAAACGGATGCGTCTGGTCTACACGGAGGGGATCTTGCTGTGGGTCTGGCCCGGATGTTACTCCAAAGTGTTCCTATGGGCTGACCTACCACAACCGGGTGGATAGGTCCACTGCTCAAAGCCCGTCCGTGCAAAGTCAAAGGGCTAGATCCCGTGGTCAAACGCTACAGGGTTAGGCGGGACGGGGGCCCTGGGGGGTAGCAATGCCACCCGAGTGTCGCACCGGGCCCCCATACATGCGGGGTGGTGTGGTGGCATGTCCGAAGAGGCGGCACGCGTCTCCGGGCGGTGCCCCCCCTCACGAACGGCGATGACACGGTAGTAGACGTTCTGCGGTAACGATTTGGCGTGAATATTATTAAATACTCAGAGCGCGATAAAATTATGAGTTTTTTACACGACGCGGGCACATGTTTTGTAGGACTGATGGTAATTTTTCATAATTGTTCGTGATGGAGTAGTATCTGAACAATTCCCTCTATGCGGACTGCTCTTCGCGTGTCTACGACTGTGGCCGGCGGCCTCCGGGGGCTAGCATGCCGCCAAAGCTTGCGTAGGTGGCCTCTCACAAGTCTGGAAGAGTTGTGGCGGGTGCAAACGCCCGGCACGCGTCTCCGGGGTGTGCCCCCCTCACGGACGGCGCCGCCGCCGGCACCTGGAGGGGGGAAACGGACGCGTCTGGTCTACACGGAGGGGATCTTGCTGTGGGTCTAGCCCGGATGTTGCTCCAAAGTGTTCCTATAGGCTGACCTACCACAACCGGGTGGATAGGTCCACTGCTCAAAGCCCGTCCGTGCAAAGTCAAAGGGCTAGATCCCGTGGTCAAACGATACAGGGATAGGCGGGACGGGGGCCCTGGGGGGGGGGTAGCAATGCCACCCGAGCATCGCACCGGGCCTCCATACATGCGGGGTGGTGTGGTGGCATGTCCGAAGAGGCGGCACGCGTCTCCGAGGGGTGCCCCCCCTCACGAACGGCGATGACACGGTAGTAGACGTTCTGCGGTAACGATGCGGCGTGAATATTCTTAAATACTCGGAGCGCGATAAAATCATGAGTTTTTTACACGACGCGGGCACATGTGCTGTAGGACTGATGGTAATTTTTCATAATTGTTCGTGATGGAGTAGCATCTGATCAATTCCCTCTATGCGGATTGCTCTTTGCGTGTCTATGACTGTGGCCGGCGGCCTCCGGGGGCTAGCATGCCGCCAAATATTGCGTAGGCGGCCTCTCACAAGTCTGGAAGTGTTGTGGCGGGTGCAAACGCCCGGCACGCGTCTCCGGGGTGTGCCCCCCCCCTCACGGACGGCGCCGCCGCCGACACCTGGAGGGGGGAAACGGACGCGTCGGGTCTACACGGAGGGGATCTTGCTGTGGGTCTGGCCCAGATGTTGCTCCAAAGTGTTCCTATGGGCTGACCTACCACAATCGGGTGGATAGGTCCACTGCTCAAAGCCCGTCCGTGCAAAGTCAAAGGGCTAGATCCCGTGGTCAAACGCTACAGGGTTAGGCGGGACGGGGGCCCTGGGGGGTAGCAATGCCACCCGAGCGTCGCACCGGGCCCCCATACTTGCGGGGTGGTGTGGTGGCATGCCGAAGAGGCGGCACGCGTCTCCGGGGGGTGCCCCCCTCACGAACGGCGATGACACGGTAGTAGACGTTCTGCGGTAACGATGCGGCGTGAATATTATTAAATACTCGGAGCGCGATAAAATCATGAGTTTTTTACACGACGCGGGCACATGTGCTGTAGGACTGATGGTAAGTTTTCATAATTGTTCGTGATGGAGTAGTATCTGAGAAATTCCCTCTATGAGGATTGCTCTTCGCGTGTCTACCACTGTGGCCGGTGGCCTCCGGGGGCTAGCATGCCGCCAAATCTTGCGTAGGCGGCCTCTCACAAGTCTGAAAGTGTTGTGGCGGGTGCAAACGCCCGGCACGCGTCTCCGGGGTGTGCCCCCCCTCACGGACGGCGCCGCCGCCGGCACCTGGAGGGGGGAAACGGACGCGTCGGGTCTACACGGAGGGGATCTTGCTGTGGGTCTGGCCCGGATGTTGCTCCAAAGTGTTCCTATGGGCTGACCTACCACAACCGGGTGGATAGGTCCACTGCTCAAAGCCCGTCCGTGAAAAGTCAAGTGGCTAGATCCCGTGGTCAAACGCTACAGGGTTAGGCTGGACGGGGGCCCTGGGGGGGTAGCAATGCCACCCGAGCATCGCACCGGGCCCCCATACATGCGGGGTGGTGTGGTGGCATGTCCGAAGAGGCGGCACGCGTCTCTGGGGGGTGCCCCCCTCACGAACGGCGATGAAACGGTAGTAGACGTTCTGCGGTAACGATGCGGCGTGAATATTATTAAATACTCGGAGCGCGATAAAATCATGAGTTTTTTACACGACGCGGGCACATGTGCTGTAGGACTGATGGTAAGTTTTCATAATTGTTCGTGATGGAGTACTATCTGAGAAATTCCCTCTATGCGGATTGCTCTTCGCGTGTCTACGACGGTGGCCGGCGGCCTGCGGGGGCTAGCATGCCGCCAAATCTTGCGTAGGCGGCCTCTCACAAGTCTGGAAGTGTTGTGGCGGGTTCAAACGCCCGACACGCTTCTCCGGGGTGTGCCCCCTCACGGACGACGCCGCCGCCGGCACCTGGAGGGGGGAAACGGACGCGTCTGGTCTACACGGAGGGGATCTTGCTGTGTGTCTGGCCCGGATGTTGCTCCAAAGTGTTCGTATGGGCTGACCTACCACAACCGGGTGGATAGGTCCACTGCTCAAAGCCCGTCCGTGCAAAGTCAAAGGGCTAGATCCCGTGGTCAAACGCTACAGGGTTAGGCGGGACGGGGGCCCTGGGGGTAGCAATGCCACCCGAGCGTCGCACCGGGCCCCCATACATGCGGGGTGGTGTGGTGGCATGTCCGAAGAGGCGGCACGCGTCTCCGGGGGGGCCCCCCCCTCACGAACGGCGATGACACGGTAGTAGACGTTCTGCGGTAACGATTTGGCGTGAAAATTATTAAATACTCGAAGCGCGATAAAATCATGAGTTTTTTACACGACGCGGGCACATGTGTTGTAGGACTGATGGTAATTTTTCATAATTGTTCGTGATGGAGTAGTATCTGAACAATTCCCTCTATGCGGATTGCTCTTCGCGTGTCTACGACTGTGGCCGGCGGCCTCCGGGGGCTAGCATGCCGCCAAATCATGCGTAGGCGGCCTCTCACAAGTCTGGAAGAGTTGTGGCGGGTGCAAACGCCCGGCACGCGTCTCCGGAGTGTGCCCCCCTCACGGACGGCGCCGCCACCGGCACCTGGAGGGGGGAAACGGACGCGTCTGGTCTAGACGGAGGGGATCTTGCTGTGGGTCTGGCCCGGATGTTGCTCCAAAGTGTTCCTATGGGCTGACCTACCACAACCGGGTGGATAGGTCCACTGCTCAAAGCCCGTCCGTGCAAAGTCAAAGGGCTAGATCCCGTGGTCAAACGCTACAGGGTTAGGCGGGACGGGGGCCCTGGGGGGGTAGCAATGCCACCCGAGAATCGCACCGGGCCCCCATACATGCGGGGTGGTGTGGTGGCATGTCCGAAGAGGCGGCACGCGTCTCCGGGGGGTGCCCCCCCCCTCACGAACGGCGATGACACGGTAGTAGACATTCTGCGGTAACGATGCGGCGTGAATATTCTTAAATACTCGGAGCGCGATAAAATCATGAGTTTTTTACACGACGCGGGCACATGTGCTGTAGGACTGATGGTAATTTTTCATAATTGTTCGTGATGGAGTAGTATCTGAACAATTCCCTCTATGCGGATTGCTCTTCGCGTGTCTATGACTGTCGCCGGCGGCCTCCGGGGGCTAGCATGCCGCCAAATATTGCGTAGGAGGCCTCTCACAAGTCTGGAAGTGTTGTGGCGGGTGCAAACGCCCGGCACGCGTCTCCGGGGTGTGCCCCCCCTCACGGACGGCGCCGCCGCCGGCACCTGGAGGGGGGAAACGGACGCGTCGGGTCTACACGGAGGGGATCTTGCTGTGGGTCTGGCCCGGATGTTGCTCCAAAGTGTTCCTATGGGCTGACCTACCACAACCGGGTGGATAGGTCCACTGCTCAAAGCCCGTCCGTGCAAAGTCAAAGGGCTAGATCCCGTGGTCAAACGCTACAGGGTTAGGCGGGACGGGGGCCCTGGGGGGTAGCAATGCCACCCGAGCGTCGCACCGGGCCCCCATACTTGCGGGGTGGTGTGGTGGCATGCCGAAGAGGCGGCACGCGTCTCCGGGGGGTGCCCCCCTCACGAACGGCGATGACACGGTAGTAGACGTTCTGCGGTAACGATGCGGCGTGAATATTATTAAATACTCGGCGCGCGATAAAATCATGAGTTTTTTACACGACGCGGGCACATGTGCTGTAGGACTGATGGTAAGTTTTCATAATTGTTCGTGATGGAGTAGTATCTGAGAAATTCCCTCTATGCGGATTGCTCTTCGCGTGTCTACGACTGTGGCCGGCGGCCTCCGGGGGCTAGCATGCCGCCAAATCTTGCGTAGGCGGCCTCTCACAAGTCTGAAAGTGTTGTGGCGGGTGCAAACGCCCGGCACGCGTCTCCGGGGTGTGCCCCCCCTCACGGACGGCGCCGCCGCCGGCACCTGGAGGAGGGAAACGGACGCGTCGGGTCTACACGGAGGGGATCTTGCTGTGGGTCTGGCCCGGATGTTGCTCCAAAGTGTTCCTATGGGCTGACCTACCACAACCGGGTGGATAGGTCCACTGCTCAAAGCCCGTCCGTGAAAAGTCAAAGGGCTAGATCCCGTGGTCAAACGCTACAGGGTTAGGTGGGACGGGGGCCCTGGGGGGGTAGCAATGCCACCCGAGCATCGCACCGGGCCCCCATACATCCGGGGTGGTGTGGTGGCATGTCCGAAGAGGCGGCACGCGTCTCTGGGGGGTGCCCCCCTCACGAACGGCGATGACACGGTAGTAGACGTTCTGCGGTAACGATACGGCGTGAATATTATTAAATACTCAGAGCGCGATAAAATCATGAGTTTTTTACACGACGCGGGCACATGTGCTGTAGGACTGATGGTAAGTTTTCATAATTGTTCGTGATGGAGTTGTATCTGAGAAATTCCCTCTATGCGGATTGCTCTTCGCGTGTCTACGACTGTGGCCGGCGGCCTCCGGGGGCTAGCATGCCGCCAAATCTTGCGTAGGCGGCCTCTCACAAGTCTGGAAGTGTTGTGGCGGGTTCAAACGCCCGACACGCTTCTCTGGGGTGTGCCCCCGTCACGGACGGCGCCGCCGCCGGCACCTGGAGGGGGGAAACGGACGCGTCTGGTCTACACGGAGGGGATCTTGCTGTGGGTCTGGCCCGGATGTTGCTCCAAAGTGTTCGTATGGGCTGACCTACCACAACCGGGTGGATAGGTCCACTGCTCAAAGCCCGTCCGTGCAAAGTCAAAGGGCTAGATCCCGTGGTCAAACGCTACAGGGTTAGGCGGGACGGGGGCCCTGGGGGTAGCAATGCCACCCGAGCGTCGCACCGGGCCCCCATACATGCGGGGTGGTGTGGTGGCATGTCCGAAGAGGCGGCACGCGTCTCCGGCGGGTGCCCCCCCCTCACGAACGGCGATGACACGGTAGTAGACGTTCTGCGGTAACGATTTGGCGCGAAAATTATTAAATACTCGAAGCGCGATAAAATCATGAGTTTTTTACACGACGCGGGCACATGTGTTGTAGGACTGATGGTAATTTTTCATAATTGTTCGTGATGGAGTAGTATCTGAACAATTCCCTCTATGCGGATTGCTCTTCGCGTGTCTACGACTGTGGCCGGCGGCCTCCGGGGGCTAGCATGCCGCCAAATCTTGCGTAGGCGGCCTCTCACAAGTCTGGAAGAGTTGTGGCGGGTGCAAATGCCCGGCACGCGTCTCCGGGGTGTGCCCCCCTCACGGACGGCGCCGCCACCGGCACATGGAGGGGGGAAACGGACGCGTCTGGTCTACACGGAGGGGATCTTGCTGTGGGTCTGGCCCGGATGTTGCTCCAAAGTGTTCCTATGGGCTGACCTACCACAATCGGGTGGATAGGTCCACTGCTCAAAGCCCGTCCGTGAAAAGTAAAAGGGCTAGATCCCGTGGTCAAACGCTACAGGGTTAGGCGGGACGGGGGCCCTGGGGGGGTAGCAATGCCACCCGAGCATCGCACCGGGCCCCCATACACGCGGGGTGGTGTGGTGGCATGTCCGAAGAGGCGGCACGCGTCTCCGGGGGTGCCCCCCCTCACGAACGGCGATGACACGGTAGTAGACGTTCTGCGGTAACGATGCGGCGTGAATATTATTAAATACTCGGAGCGCGATAAAATCATGAGTTTTTTACACGACGCGGGCACATGTGCTGTAGGACTGATGGTAAGTTTTCATAATTGTTCGTGATGGAGTAGTATCTGAGAAATTCCCTCTATGCGGATTGCTCTTCGCGTGTCTACGACTGTGGCCGGCGGCCTCTGGGGGCTAGCATGCCCCCAAATCTTGCGTAGGCGGCCTCTCACAAGTCTGGAAGTGTTGTGGCGGGTTCAAACGCCCGACACGCGTCTCCGGGGTGTGGCCCCTCACGGACGGCGCCGCCGCCGGCACCTGGAGGGGGGAAACGGACGCGTCTGGTCTACACGGAGGGGATCTTGCTGTGGGTCTGGCCCGGATGTTGCTCCAAAGTGTTCCTATGGGCTGACCTACCACAACCGGGTGGATAGGTCCACTGCTCAAAGCCCGTCCGTGCAAAGTCAAAGGGCTAGATCCCGTGGTCAAACGCTACAGGGTTAGGCGGGACGGGGGCCCTGGGGGGTAGCAATGCCACCCGAGCGTCGCACCGGGCCCCCATACATGCGGGGTGGTGTGGTGGCATGTCCGAAGAGGCGGCACGCGTCTCCGGGGGTGCCCCCCCTCACGAACGACGATGACACGGTAGTAGACGTTCTGCGGTAACGATTTGGCGTGAAAATTATTAAATACTCGGAGCGCGATAAAATCATGAGTTTTTTACACGACGCGGGCACATGTGTTGTAGGACTGATGGTAATTTTTCATAATTGTTCGCGATGGAGTAGTATCTGAACAATTCCCTCTATGCGGATTGCTCTTCGCGTGTCTACGACTGTGGCCGGCGGCCTCCGGGGGCTAGCATGCCGCCAAATCTTGCGTAGGCGGCCTCTCACAAGTCTGGAAGAGTTGTGGCGGGTGCAAACGCCCGGCACGCGTCTCCGGGGTGTGCCCCCCTCACGGACGGCGCCGCCGCCGGCACCTGGAGGGGGGAAACGGACGCGTCTGGTCTACACGGAGGGGATCTTGCTGTGGGTCTGGCCCGAATGTTGCTCCAAAGTGTTCCTATGGGCTGACCTACCACAACCGGGTGGATAGGTCCACTTCTCAAAGCCCGTCCGTGCAAAGTCAAAGGGCTAGATCCCGTGGTCAAACGCTACAGGGTTAGGCGGGACGGGGGCCCTGGGGGGTAGCAATGCCACCCGAGCATCGCACCGGGCCCCCATACATGCGGGGTGGTGTGGTGGCATGTCCGAAGAGGCGGCACGCGTCTCCGGGGGGTGCCCCCCCTCACGAACGGCGATGACACGGTAGTAGACGTTCTGCGGTAACGATGCGGCGTGAATATTCTTAAATACTCGGAGCGCGATAAAATCATGAGTTTTTTACACGACGCGGGCACATGTGCTGTAGGACTGATAGTAATTTTTCATAATTGTTCGTGATGGAGTAGTATCTGAACAATTCCCTCTATGCGGATTGCTCTTCGCGTGTCTATGACTGTGGCCGGCGGCCTCCGGGGGCTAGCATGCCGCCAAATATTGCGTAGGCGGCCTCTCACAAGTCTGAAGTGTTGTGGCGGGTGCAAACGCCCGGCACGCGTCTCCGGGGTGTGCCCCCCCTCACGGACGGCGCCGCCGCCAGCACCTGGAGGGGGGAAACGGACGCGTCGGGTCTACACGGAGGGGATCTTGCTGTGGGTCTGGCCCGGATGTTGCTCCAAAGTGTTCCTATGGGCTGACCTACCACAACCGGGTGGATAGGTCCACTGCTCAAAGCCCGTCCGTGCAAAGTCAAAGGGCTAGATCCCGTGGTCAAACGCTACAGGGTTAGGCGGGACGGGGGCCCTGGGGGGGTAGCAATGCCACCCGAGCGTCGCACCGGGCCCCCATACTTGCGGGGTGGTGTGGTGGCATGCCGAAGAGGCGGCACGCGTCTCCGGGGGGTGCCCCCCTCACGAACGGCGATGACACGGTAGTAGACGTTCTGCGGTAACGATGCGGCATGAATATTATTAAATACTCGGAGCGCGATAAAAACATGAGTTTTTTACACGACGCGGGAACATGTGCTGTAGGACTGATGGTAAGTTTTCATAATTGTTCGTGATGGAGTAGTATCTGAGAAATTCCCTCTATGCGGATTGCTCTTCGCGTGTCTACGACTGTGGCCGGCGGCCTCCGGGGGCTAGCATGCCGCCAAATCTTGCGTAGGCGGCCTCTCACAAGTCTGGAAGTGTTGTGGCGGGTGCAAACGCCCGACACGCGTCTCCAGGGTGTGCCCCCTCACGGACGGCGCCGCCGCCGGCACCTGGAGGGGGGAAACGGACGCGTGGTCTACACGGAGGGGATCTTATTGTGGGTCTGGCCCGGAAGTTGCTCCAAAGTGTTCCTATGGGCTGACCTACCACAACCGGGTGGATAGGTCCACTGCTCAAAGCCCGTCTGTGCAAAGTCAAAGGGCTAGATCCCGTGGTCAAACGCTACAGGGTTAGGCGGGACGGGGGCCCTGTGGGGTAGCAATGCCACCCGAGCGTCGCACCGGGCTCCCATACATGCGGGGTGGTGTGGTGGCATGTCCGAAGAGGCGGCACGCGTCTCCGGGGGGTGCCCCCCTCACGAACGGCGATGACACGGTAGTAGACGTTCTGCGGTAACGATTCGGCGTGAATATTATTAAATACTCGGAGCGCGATAAAATCATGAGTTTTTTACACGACGCGGGCACATGTGCTGTAGGACTGATGGTAAGTTTTCATAATTGTTCGTGATGGAGTAGTATCTGAACAATTCCCTCTATGCGGATTGCTCTTCGCGTGTCTACGACTGTGGCCGGCGGCCTCCGGGGGCTAGCCTGCCGCCAAATCTTGCGTAGGCGGCCTCTCACTAGTCTGGAAGTGTTGTGGCGGGTGCA
Source organism: Triticum aestivum (assembly GCF_018294505.1). Taxonomy (NCBI): domain Eukaryota; kingdom Viridiplantae; phylum Streptophyta; class Magnoliopsida; order Poales; family Poaceae; genus Triticum; species Triticum aestivum. The sequence continues at coordinate 1,229,784 of NC_057811.1, read as the reverse complement.
AACGCCCGACACGCGTCTCCAGGGTGTGCCCCCCTCACGGACGGCGCCGCCGCCGGCACCTGGAGGGGGGAAACGGACGCGTCTGGTCTACACGGAGGGGATCTTGCTATGGGTCTGGCCCGGATGTTGCTCCAAAGTGTTCCTGTGGGCTGACCTACCACAACCGGGTGGATAGGTCCACTGCTCAAAGCCCGTCCGTGCAAAGTCAAAGGGCTAGATCCCGTGGTCAAACGCTACAGGGTTAGGCGGGAAGGGGGCCCTGGGGGGTAGCAATGCCACCCGAGCGTCGCACCGGGCCCCCATACATGCGGGGTGGTGTGGTGGCATGTCCAAAGAGGCGGCACGCGTCTCCGGGGGGTGCCCCCCCTCACGAACGGCGATGACACGGTAGTAGACGTTCTGCGGTAACGATGCGGCGTGAATATTATTAAATATTCGGAGCGCGATAAAATCATGAGTTTTTTACACGACGCGGGCACATGTGCTGTAGGACTGATGGTAATTTTTCATAATTGTTCGTGATGGAGTAGTATCTGAACAATTCCCTCTATGCGGATTGCTCTTCGCGTGTCTACGACTGTGGCCGGCGGCCTCCGGGGGCTAGCATGCTGCCAAATCTTGCGTAGGCGGCCTCTCACAAGTCTGAAAGTGTTGTGGCGGGTGCAAACGCCCGGCACGCGTCTCCGGGGTGTGCCCCCCCTCATGGACGGCGCCGCCGCCGGCACCTGGAGGGGGGAAACGGACGCGTCGGGTCTACACGGAGGGGATCTTGCTGTGGGTCTGGCCCGGATGTTGCTCCGAAGTGTTCCTATGGGCTGACCTACCACAACCGGGTGGATAGGTCCACTGCTCAAAGCCCGTCCGTGAAAAGTCAAAGGGCTAGATCCCGTGGTCAAACGCTACAGGGTTAGGCGGGACGGGGGCCCTGGGGGGTAGCAATGCCACCCGAGCATCGCACCGGGCCCCCATACATGCGGGGTGGTGTGGTGGCATGTCCGAAGAGGCGGCACGCGTCTCTGGGGGGTGCCCCCCCTCACGAACGGCGATGACACGGTAGTAGACGTTCTGCGGTAACGATGCGGCGTGAATATTATTAAATACTCGGAGCGCGATAAAATCATGAGTTTTTTACACGACGCGGGCACATGTGCTGTAGGACTGATGGTAAGTTTTCATAATTGTTCGTGATGGAGTAGTATCTCAGAAATTCCCTCTATGCGGATTGCTCTTCGCGTGTCTACGACTGTGGCCGGCGGCCTCCGGGGGCTAGCATGCCGCCAAATCTTGTGTAGGCGGCCTCTCACAAGTCTGGAAGTGTTGTGGCGGGTTCAAACGCCCGACACGCGTCTCCGGGGTGTGCCCCCTCACGGACGGCGCCGCCACCGGCACCTGGAGGGGGGAAACGGACGCGTCTGGTCTACACGGAGGGGATCTTGCTGTGTGTCTGGCTCGGATGTTGCTCCAAAGTGTTCCTATGGGCTGACCTACCACAACCGGGTGGATAGGTCCACTGCTCAAAGCCCGTCCGTGCAAAGTCAAATGGCTAGATCCCGTGGTCAAACGCTACAGGGTTAGGCGGGACGGGGGCCCTGGGGGGTAGCAATGCCACCCGAGCATCGCAGCGGGCCCCCATACATGCGGGGTGGTGTGGTGGCATGTCCGAAGAGGCGGCACGCGTCTCCGGGGGGTGCCCCCCCTCACGAACGGCGATGACACGGTAGTAGACGTTCTGCGGTAACGATTTGGCGTGAATATTATTAAATACTCGGAGCACGATAAAATCATGAGTTTTTTACACGACGCGGGCACATGTGTTGTAGGACTGATGGTAATTTTTCATAATTGTTCGTGATTGCGTAGTATCTGAACAATTCCCTCTATGCGGATTGCTCTTCGCGTGTCTACGACTGTGGCCGGCGGCCTCCGGGGGCTAGCATGCCGCCAAATCTTGCGTAGGCGGCCTCTCACAAGTCTGGAAGAGTTGTGGCGGGTGCAAACGCCCGGCACGCGTCTCCGGGGTCTGCCCCCCTCACGGACGGCGCCGCCGCCGGCACCTGGAGGGGGGAAACGGACGCGTCGGGTCTACACGGGGGGGATCTTGCTGTGGGTCTGGCCCGGAAGTTGCTCCAAAGTGTTCCTATGGGCTGACCTACCACAACCGGGTGGATAGGTCCACTGCTCAAAGCCCGTCCGTGAAAAGTCAAAGGGCTAGATCCCGTGGTCGAACGCTACAGGGTTAGGCGGGACGGGGGCCCTGGGGGTAGCAATGCCACCCGAGCATCGCACCGGGTCCCCATACATGCGGGGTGGTGTGGTGGCATGTCCGAAGAGGCGGCACGCGTCTCCGGGGGGTGCCCCCCCTCACGAACGGCGATGACACGGTAGTAGACGTTCTGCGGTAACGATGCGGCGTGAATATTATTAAATACTCGGAGCGCGATAAAATCATGAGTTTTTTACACGACGCGGGCACATGTGCTGTAGGACTGATGGTAAGTTTTCATAATTGTTCGTGATGGAGTAGTATCTGAGAAATTCCCTCTATGCGGATTGCTCTTCGCGTGTCTACGACTGTGGCCGGCGGCCTCCGGGGGCTAGCATGCCGCCAAATCTTGCGTAGGCGGCCTCTCACAAGTCTGGAAGTGTTGTGGCGGGTTCAAACGCCCGACACGCGTCTCCGGGGTGTGCCCCCTCACGGACGGCGCCGCCGCCGGCACCTGGAGGGGGGAAACGGACGCGTCTGGTCTACACGGAGGGGATCTTGCTGTGGGTCTGGCCCGAATGTTGCTCCAAAGTGTTCCTATGGGCTGACCTACCACAACCGGGTGGATAGGTCCACTGCTCAAAGCCCGTCCGTGCAAAGTCAAAGGGCTAGATCCCGTGGTCAAACGCTACAGGGTTAGGCGGGACGGGGGCCCTGGGGGTAGCAATGCCACCCGAGCGTCGCCCCGGGCCCCCATACATGCGGGGTGGTGTGGTGGCATGTCCGAAGAGGCGGCACGCGTCTCCGGCGGGTGCCCCCCTCACGAACGGCGATGACACGGTAGTAGACGTTCTGCGGTAACGATTTGGCGTGAAAATTATTAAATACTCGAAGCGCGATAAAATCATGAGTTTTTACACGACGCGGGCACATGTGTTGTAGGACTGATGGTAATTTTTCATAATTGTTCGTGATGGAGTAGTATCTGAACAATTCCCTCTATGCGGATTGCTCTTCGCGTGTCTACGACTGTGGCCGGCGGCCTCCGGGGGCTAGCATGCCGCCAAATCTTGCGTAGGCGGCCTCTCACAAGTCTGGAAGAGTTGTGGCGGGTGCAAACGCCCGGCACGCGTCTCCGGGGTGTGCCCCCCTCACGGACGGCGCCGCCACCGGCACCTGGAGGGGGGAAACGGACGCGTCTGGTCTACACGGAGGGGATCTTGCTGTGGGTCTGGCCCGGATGTTGCTCCAAAGTGTTCCTATGGGCTGACCTACCACAACCGGGTGGATAGGTCCACTGCTCAAAGCCCGTCCGTGCAAAGTAAAAGGGCTAGATCCCGTGGTCAAACGCTACAGGGTTAGGCGGGACGGGGGCCCTGGGGGGGTAGCAATGCCACCCGAGCATCGCACCGGGCCCCCATACATGCGGGGTGGTGTGGTGGCATGTCCGAAGAGGCGGCACGCGTCTCCGGGGGGTGCCCCCCCTCACGAACGGCGATGACACGGTAGTAGACGTTCTGCGGTAACGATGCGGCGTGAATATTATTAAATACTCGGAGCGCGATAAAATCATGAGTTTTTTACACGGCGCGGGCACATGTGCTGTAGGACTGATGGTAAGTTTTCATTATTGTTCGTGATGGAGTAGTATCTGAGAAATTCTCTCTATGCGGATTGCTCTTCGCGTGTCTACGACTGTGGCCGGCGGCCTCCGGGGGCTAGCATGCCGCCAAATCTTGCGTAGGCGGCCTCTCACAAGTCTGGAAGTGTTGTGGCGGGTTCAAACGCCCGACACGCGTCTCCGGGGTGTGCCCCCTCACGGACGGCGCCGCCGCCGGCACCTGGAGGGGGGAAACGGACGCGTCTGGTCTACACGGAGGGGATCTTGCTGTGGGTCTGGCCCGGATGTTGCTCCAAAGTGTTCCTATGGGCTGACCTACCACAACCGGGTGGATAGGTCCACTGCTCAAAGCCCGTCCGTGCAAAGTCAAAGGGCTAGATCCCGTGGTCAAACGCTACAGGGTTAGGCGGGACGGGGGCCCTGGGGGGTAGCAATGCCACCTGAGCGTCGCACCGGGCCCCCATACATGCGGGGTGGTGTGGTGGCATGTCCGAAGAGGCGGCACGCGTCTCCGGGGGGTGCCCCCCCTCACGAACGGCGATGACACGGTAGTAGACGTTCTGCGGTAACGATGCGGCGTGAATATTATTAAATACTCGGAGCGCGATAAAATCATGAGTTTTTTACACGACGCGGGCACATGTGCTGTAGGACTGATGGTAAGTTTTCATAATTGTTCGTGATGGAGTAGTATCTGAGAAATTCCTTCTATGCGGATTGCTCTTCGCGTGTCTACGACTGTGGCCGGCGGCCTCCGGGGGCTAGCATGCCGCCAAATCTTGCGTAGGCGGCCTCTCACAAGTCTGGAAGAGTTGTGGCAGGTGCAAACGCCCGGCACGCGTCTCCGGGGTGTGCCCCCCTCACGGACGGCGCCGCCGCCGGCACCTGGAGGGGGGAAACGGACGCGTCTGGTCTACACGGAGGGGATCTTGCTGTGGGTCTGGCCCGAATGTTGCTCCAAAGTGTTCCTATGGGCTGACCTACCACAACCGGGTGGATAGGTCCACTTCTCAAAGCCCGTCCGTGCAAAGTCAAAGGGCTAGATCCCGTGGTCAAACGCTACAGGGTTAGGCGGGACGGGGGCCCTGGGGGTAGCAATGCCACCCGAGGATCGCACCGGGCCCCCATACATGCGGGGTGGTGTGGTGGCATGTCCGAAGAGGCGGCACGCGTCTCCGGGGGGTGCCCCCCTCACGAACGGCGATGACACGGTAGTAGACGTTCTGCGGTAACGATGCGGCGTGAATATTATTAAATACTCGGAGCGCGATAAAATCATGAGTTTTTTACACGACGCGGGCACATGTGCTGTAGGACTGATGGTAAGTTTTCATAATTGTTCGTGATGGAGTAGTATCTGAACAATTCCCTCTATGCGGATTGCTCTTCGCGTGTCTACGACTGTGGCCGGCGGCCTCCGGGGGCTAGCCTGCCGCCAAATCTTGCGTAGGCGGCCTCTCACTAGTCTGGAAGTGTTGTGGCGGGTGCAAACGCCCGACACGCGTCTCCAGGGTGTGCCCCCCTCACGGACGGTGCCGCCGCCGGCACCTGGAGGGGGGAAACGGACGCGTCTGGTCTACACGGAGGGGATCTTGCTATGGGTCTGGCCCGGATGTTGCTCCAAAGTGTTCCTGTGGGCTGACCTACCACAACCGGGTGGATAGGTCCACTGCTCAAAGCCCGTCCGTGCAAAGTCAAAGGGCTAGATGCTGTGGTCAAACGCTACAGGGTTAGGCGGGAAGGGGGCCCTGGGGGTAGCAATGCCACCCGAGCGTCGCACCGGGCCCCCATACATGCGGGGTGGTGTGGTGGCATGTCCAAAGAGGCGGCACGCGTCTCCGGGGGGTGCCCCCCCTCACGAATGGCGATGACACTGTAGTAGACGTTCTGCGGTAACGATGCGGCGTGAATATTATTAAATACTCGGAGCGCGATAAAATCATGAGTTTTTACACGACGCGGGCACATGTGCTGTAGGACTGATGGTAATTTTTCATAATTGTTCGTGATGGAGTAGTATCTGAACAATTCCCTCTATGCGGATTGCTCTTCGCGTGTCTATGACTGTGGCCGGCGGCCTCCGGGGGCTAGCATGCCGCCAAATATTGCGTAGGCGGCCTCTCACAAGTCTGGAAGTGTTGTGGCGGGTGCAAACGCCCGGCACGCGTCTCCGGGGTGTGCCCCCCCCACACGGACGGCGCCGCCGCCGGCACCTGGAGGGGGGAAACGGACGCGTCGGGTCTACACGGAGGGGATCTTGCTGTGGGTCTGGCCCGGATGTTGCTCCAAAGTGTTCCTATGGGCTGACCTACCACAACCGGGTGGATAGGTCCACTGCTCAAAGCCCGTCCGTGCAAAGTTAAAGGGCTAGATCCCGTGGTCAAACGCTACAGGGTTAGGCGGGACGGGGGCCCTGGGGGGTAGCAATGCCACCCGAGCGTCGCACCGGGCCCCCATACTTGCGGGGTGGTGTGGTGGCATGCCGAAGAGGCGGCACGCGTCTCCGGGGGGTGCCCCCCTCACGAACGGCGATGACACGGTAGTAGACGTTCTGCGGTAACGATGCGGCGTGAATATTATTAAATACTCGAAGCGCGATAAAAACATGAGTAGTATCTGATGGTAAGTTTTCATAATTGTTCGTGATGGAGTAGTATCTGAGAAATTCCCTCTATGCGGATTGCTCTTCGCGTGTCTACGACTGTGGCCGGCGGCCTCCGGGGGCTAGCATGCCGCCAAATCTTGCGTAGGCGGCCTCTCACAAGTCTGGAAGTGTTGTGGCGGGTGCAAACGCCCGACACGCGTCTCCAGGGTGTGCCCCCTCACGGACGGCGCCGCCGCCGGCACCTGGAGGGGGGAAACGGACGCGTGGTCTACACGGAGGGGATCTTATTGTGGGTCTGGCCCGGAAGTTGCTCCAAAGTGTTCCTATGGGCTGACCTACCACAACCGGGTGGATAGGTCCACTACTCAAAGCCCGTCTGTGCAAAGTCAAAGGGCTAGATCCCATGGTCCAACGCTACAGGGTTAGGCGGGACGGGGGCCCTGGGGGGTAGCAATGCCACCCGAGCGTCGCACCGGGCCCCCATGTAACGCCCACGATGCGGCTATATCTCCCACGTGTCGAGGCACGACTTAGAGGCATAACCGCATAGTGGTTTTGTCGCAAGAAGGGTCATCTTCACACAATCCCATGTAATGAACAAGGATGGGATAAAGAGTTGGCTTACAATCGCCACTTCACACAATACATAAATATCATTCATACATCATCCAAAATACAATCATATAGACCGAGTACGGTCAAAATCCAGATGAAAATAAGACAACCCCAAATGCTAGATCCCCGATCGTCCCAACTGGGCTCCACTACTGATCATCAGGAAAAGACACATAATAACGACCACGTTCCTCGTCGAACTCCCACTTGAGATCGACGCCATCGTCTGCACTGGCATCGTCGGCACCTGCAACTGGTGTTGGAAGTATCTGTGAGTCACGGGGACTCAGCAATCTCACACCCGCGAGATCAAGACTATTTAAGCTTGTAGGAAAAGGTGGTGCAAAGAGGTGGAGCTGCAGCGACAAAAGCATATATGGTGGCTAACTTGCGCAAATGAGAGCGAGAAGAGAAGCAATGGAGCGGACGTCATCTAGCAATGACCAAGAAGAGGTACTGAACACCTACTTACGTCATACATAACACAGACCGTGTTCACTTCCCGGGACTCCGCCGAGAAGAGACCATCACGGCTACACACGCACTTGGTGTATTTTAAATTGGGTCAAGTGACAAGTTATCTACAACCGGACATTAACAAATTCCCATCTGCCACATAACCGCGGGCACGGCTTTCGAAAGTTAATACCCTGCAGGGGTGTCCCAACTTAGCCCATCATAAGCTCTCACGGTCAACGAAGGATAAACCTTCTCCCGGAAAGACCCGATCAGTCTCGGAATCCCGGTTTACAAGACATCTCGACAATGGTAAAACAAGACCAGCAAAGCCTCCCGAATGTGCCGACAAATCCCGATAGGAGCTGCACATATCTCGTTCTCAGGGCACACCGGATTGTCCAAGCTTCCGATAAGACAGACCAGAGTTGCCCCTGGTGGCCACCGGCGACTGACAGTTTGGACCAATACTCAGAGGAGCACTGGCCCGGGGGTTTAAAATAAAGATGACCCTCGGGCTCTAGAAAACCCGGGGGAAAAAGGTATAGGTCGCAAATGGTAAAACCAAGGTTGGGCCTTGCTGGAGGAGTTTTATTCAAGGCGAACTGTCAAGGGGGTCCCATAAATCACCCGACCGTGTAAGGAACGCAAACTCAAGGAACATAATCCCGGTATAACAGTAACTAGGGCGGCAAGAGTGGAACAAAACACCAGGCATAAGGCCGAGCCTTCCACCCTTTACCAAATATATAGATGCATTAATTAAATAATAGATATTGTGATATCCCAACATATCCATGTTCCGACATAGAACAAACTTCAACTTCACCTGCAACTAGCAACGCTATAAGAGGGGCTGAGCAAAAGCGGTAACATAGCCAAACAACGGTTTGCTAGGAAAAGATGGTTAGGGGCTGACATGGCTGAAATAGGAGACATGATATAGCAAGTGATAGGTAGCGAGCATGGCAATAGAGCGAACAACTAGCATAGCAAAGATAGAAGTGATTTCGAGGGGTGGTCATCTTGCCTGCAAGATTCTCAGAGTTGTCGAAAGCTTGATCCTCGTAAGCGTACTCGACAGGTTCCTCGTTCACGAACTCGTCTCCCGGCTCTACCCAAGACAAGAACACAAACAAACGGAACCACAATCAACAACGAGAAATGCACAAGCAACATGATGCAAGACATGTATGATATGCAAGATATGGTATGCGATGCGTATGCGTGCTCCGGAAGGAAAATGATGAACATGGCAGTAACTTGGCAAACCAAGCATGCCACTGGAAAGATGAGATGATTTCGGTCGAAATCGATATAAAGATCACCGGAATCGGATGCACGGTTTGCAAATGGCGAGCAAAACAAGAATGACACTAATCTGCGATTAACAGCAAGATAGCACATAAAATACAATAAGTAACAATGCTACAGCACCCCAACATAGCAACAAATCACATGGCAGTAATCTACAGGAGATGCTTGACAAAAGATGAACACTGAGCTACTGCTAGTTCATAACATATCAAGCTCAAACAAGCATGGCAAAAGTGTAAAAGATTACAGGTTCACAGACTTAGTGGAAAACTGGACATGGCAGAAAACAGCATCAGGTAGCAATGTTCAGAGCACGAAATCAACATGCTACAGGAACTTAACATAGCAAAACAAGGCATGGTAGTGTTCTACTAAATGCACATTACAAAAGTCCCTTACTGACGATAAGCCAAAAAGGGCCAGAAGATATGATGGCAAGCATGTAAACATAGCAAGTTTCGTTATCAGGTTTCAGACTTAGCAGAAAACAGAGCATGGCAGAAATATTAATATGTAGGACTATTTGTGAGCTTGATGCACTCACTACAGAGCAATGCATGACAATCCAAGCATACCTACAGCAAGATGGCATGTTTATGAAGCTATCCATGGCAAGAACAATTGCATAGCATGTATGGATCAACTACAATAAGCTTGGCAAAAATGCATGTCATGTTAAGAATCTGTCAGAAATATTTTATAGCAAAAGTAGAGCAAGATTGAGTCATGCTATGGTACTCTAAAATTGCAAACAATTGCAGGAATGGATCAATTACAACTATAGCTACAAAACATCCCTACTTAACATCTCCAAAATATGCATGGATCTCTCTGTAGCATCAAGTTTTCATGGCAACAAAATTACAGCAGACTAGGACTTAGAGAAATCACTAAGTCCCTGAAATCAGAAATATTACGAGACCTACTTTGCATGCTTGTGCTAGTCACCACATAGATCACAAAAATACATGGACTATACCACTGGAAATATGGCATGGCATACTTCAAAACACATGTAGAGCTCGTGCTCAAAAGGTGCACAGAATAAATGATACAAAAATGACAAATCTCCAAGTTCTGTTAAGAACCAGAGATTAACAGCAACTAGCCCTCTTCCAACGAAGATTTGGGCATCAAGATGACCTCTAATGAAAATGATGCAATTGAACAAAATGAAGAGCATCACGAGACGAACAATTTGACATATTATACGCGCGAATCAGAGCTACATGCACAAAGTTATCGCATCGGGAACACAAGCACTTGCTGATGGAATTCTCAGACTTGGGAAAAAAACGGAGCTCGGGGAAAGTCAACGGGAACAGTGCTATACCAGATCGGATCGAGGAGGCTTGCTCGATCCCGAGCTCGTCGCCGGCGGGAGGAGGAAGGAAGGCAGAGGGAGCGGCGGCGCCGGTGGGGGAGGACGAGGCCGGCGGGGCTGCTCCGGCGGGGAAGGTGGCCGGCGGCGGGCGGCGAGCGCGCGGGACCGGCGGGGAAGCTCGTGGCGGCGGCGACCGGTGGCGATGGCGATGGCCGGCGGCGGCGGAGGCGGCGCCCGGCGGCGGGGCAGGCGCGCGGCGGAGGCGGCGCCCGGCGGCGGGGCAGGCGCGCGGCGGCGGGCGTGGGCCGCGGGGGC
>NC_057811.1:1209326-1218817 GCF_018294505.1 Triticum aestivum | reverse complement strand
CACTCAAATGGACATTGCGGAGGCCCGGTTAACCGTTGGAGTACCAAACGACCTCCGAATGGAACGAAACTTGACCGGTAGTCTCCGGGTGGTATATTAAGACCACTTGACAAGCCTCGGTCCATTCCGAGAAAGTTTGACACACGCACACGAAAGAAAACTAGAAGGGTGCACCGGGGAAGATAGGAGCGCCGGATTGGAAAACGGACAACGGGGAAAATGCTCGGATGCATGAGACGAACACGTATGCGAATGCAATGCACATGATGATATGATATGAAAATGCATGACATGACAAAATACAAAACGAAAGACAAAACCCAACAACGGAGGGAAAAAACCTATCACATAGCCGGAAATGGCAAGAGTCGGAGTTACAAATATGGCAAGTTACATGCGGGGTATTACAACACTCCACCACTACGAGAGGATCTCGTCCCGAGATCTAGGACTGAAAGAACTCCGGATATTCAGAACGGAGATGGTCCTCACGTTCCCAGGTGGCTTTCCGGTCGGAATGGTGCGACCACTTCACTTTCAGGAATTTGATAGACTTGTTGCGAGTCTTGCGCTCAGTTTCTTCCAGAATAGCAACGGGGTGCTCATGATAAGACAAATCTTCTTGGAGGTCTATCTCTTCGAAGTCGATAGTGCGCTCAGGCGTCTTGAAGCACTTGCGGAGCTGTGACACGTGGAACACATCGTGCACGTTCGCGAAGTTGGAAGGAAGCTCGAGTTTATAGGCGAGGTCGCCTCTTTTGCCAATGATCTTGAAAGGACCCACGTATCTAGGGGCAAGCGTCCCTTTGATACCGAAGCGACGAGTGCCTTTCATTGGAGAGACGCGGAGGTAGACATGGTCTCCGATCTCGAAAGCCAAATCACGATGCTTACTATCATAGTAACTCTTCTGGCGCGATTGCGCGGCTTTGAGATTATCACGGATGACTTTACACATTTCTTCAGCTTCAGTGATTAAGTCATTGCCAAGAAGTTGGCGTTCACCAGTCTCTGACCAATTGAGAGGAGTACGGCACTTTCTGCCATATAGAATCTCGAATGGGGCTTTGCCCGAACTCGCTTGGAAGCTGTTGTTGTAGGAGAATTCAGCATATGGAAGACAATCTTCCCATTTCATGCCAAAGGAAATGACACAAGCCCTGAGCATATCTTCAAGAATTTGATTGACTCGCTCGACTTGGCCACTAGTTTGGGGATGGAAAGCTGTGCTGAAGCGAATGTTAGTGCCCATGGCCTTCTGGAAGGAGTCCCAGAACTTAGAGGTGAAGATGCTTCCACGATCAGAAGAAATCAATTGTGGAATGCCGTGCAAGGAGACAATTCTGGAGGTGTAGAGCTCTGCCAGCTGAGCTGCTGTGATGGATTCTTTGATAGGAAGGAAATGAGCCACTTTAGAGAGCTTGTCAATGACAACGAAGATAGCGTCATTTCCGCGCTTGGACTTGGGAAATCCAGTCACGAAGTCCATTTCAATATGATCAAACTTCCATTCCGGAATAGCAAGAGGTTGGAGGAGACCAGCTAGTCGTTGGTGTTCTGCTTTCACTCTTCGGCAGACATCACATTCATTCACGAATTGAGCAATTTCTCGCTTCATTCGAGTCCACCAATACGACTGCTTGAGGTCATGATACATCTTCGTACTTCCAGGATGAATGGAAAGGAGAGAATTGTGCGCCTCGATCATTATGACTTTCCTTAGATCACCTTTCGGAACCACAATCCGGTCCTCGAAGAACAAAGTGTCTCTGTCGTCAATGCGATAGCACTTGTATTTGGAAAGACCCTTGTCGATACCACGTTTCACCTTCTTTACCATGGCATCAAGGAGTTGTGCCTCACGAATTTGATCTTCCAAAGTAGGAGATACAATGAGGTTGGCAAGAACGCCTTGAGGAACAACTTGGAGATTCAGCTTGCGGAAAGCTTCACAAAGCTCCGGTTGGAACGGCTTGAGAATTAAGCTGTTGCAATAAGCTTTCCTACTTAAAGCATCTGCAATGACATTTGCTTTGCCTGGAGTATATTCGATACTCGGATTGTACTCTTGAATCATTTCGACCCATCGAGTCTGCCTGAGGTTGAGATTGGGCTGAGTGAAGATATACTTGAGACTCTTGTGATCAGTGAAAATGTCCACTTGTCTTCCCAACAAGAGATGTCTCCATGTAACCAATGCATGGACAACTGCCGCCAACTCAAGATCGTGAGTGGGGTAGTTCTTCTCGTTGGGCTTCAACTGTCGAGAGGTATAGGCCACAACTTTCTTCTCTTGCATTAACACAGCACCGAGACCTTGGAGAGAAGCATCACAGAAAACTTCATATGGCTTGGATTCATCAGGAGGAGTCAAGACAGGAGCTGTGACTAGTTTCTGTTTGAGAGTGTTGAAAGCAACGTCACACTCAGGAGACCAGACATACTTCACATGCTTCTGTAGGAGGTTGGAAAGAGGCTTTGCAATCTTGGAAAAATTCTCAACGAATCTTCGGCAATAACTTGCAAGACCCAGAAAACTGCGGAGCTGCTTGACATTTTGAGGAGGTTCCCAATCCAGAACTGCGGACACCTTCTCGGGGTTAACAGCGATGCCTTTGGCAGAGATGATGTGACCAAGGAAAAGAACTTCATCGAGCCAAAACTCACATTTGGAGAACTTCGCATAGAATTGATACTCTCTGAGCTTGTCGAGCACCAATCGCAAATGTTTGGCATGATCCTGCTTGTTCTTGGAGAAAACCAAGATATCGTCGAGATACACCAGAACGAATTCATTGGTATAGGGGTTGAAGATGAAATTCATCATCCGCGAGAACACTGGAGGAGCATTGACAAGGCCGAAAGACACGACAGTATATTCATAGGAACCAAAACTCGTTCTGAATGCTGTCTTGGGAATATCTTCTTCACGAATGCGAATCTGATGATAACCCATACGAAGGTCAAGCTTCGAGAAAACTTTAGCGCCCTTGAGTTGCTCAAATAGCTCATTGATGTTGGGAAGTGGGTACTTGTTCTTGATTGTCTTCTTGTTCAATGGACGGTAGTCGACACAAAGTCGGTCCGTGCCATCCTTCTTCTTGACAAAAAGAACACCACAACCCCATGGAGAAGAACTCGGTCTGATCAAACCCAGACGTTCTTGTTCATCGAGCTGCTTCTTCAATTCCTTCAGCTCGTTTGGTCCAAGCTTGTAGGACGCTTGCAAACGGGTACAGTACCAGGCTCTAGTTCGATAACGAACTCAACTGGCCGGTGCGGAGGCATACCCGGAAGCTCTTCTGGAAAGACATCTTGATATTCGCAAACGACTGGAATTTGAGAGATGGCATCCAATTCGCCCTTCTCATTGAGAGAGAAAAACCGAATGGTTTCATCACGAGCGGCAAAAACAATCACATCCTCAGACGAGTGTGTCAGTTGAATTTCTCTGGCAGCACAATCAAGTTGAGCCTTGTGCTTAGAAAGCCAGTCCATCCCGAGAATAAGATCAATATCCGAGTCGCCAAGAACAATTGGAGAAGACTGGAATGCATAATCGCCCAACTTGATGGTAACATTCGGAACCATGGAACTTGCGTTCATGCATTTGCCCGGAGAGACAACTGCTAACGGCCTAGGCAATCCTTGGAAAAGCAATTCATGCTTGGATGCAAAAGGTCTTGAAATGAAAGAAAGCGATGCACCAGTATCAAAAAGAACTTTTGCAGGAATATCATTAACAGGAAGATTACCCATTATCACATCAGTAGATTCCTCCGCTTGAGCTGCATTCATCATGTTCACCTTTGCAAACTTTGGATTATGCTTGACCACTGCATTGCTGGAAGATCTGACAGGAGGAGGAGGAGGAAGACGCCTCTGGTTGAAGCACTTGTTAGCATAGTGACCTTTCTGCTGACATTTGTTGCAAGTCACCTCTGAGAGTGGACGGTGATAAGGAGCATTGGACTTGGGAGCTTGATTCTGAGACTTGTTCTGATAGCCAGAGTTGGAAGAGTTTGAAGAACCATGGCCACCTTTGTTCTTCTGCTGGTAAGGCTGACGAAACGGAGGAGGAGGAGGCAACCAGAACTTCTGTTGCTTAGCTGACACAAGTGAGGAAGAAGAAGACTGAACTGCCTCCCTGACTCTCTTCTTAGAAGCCTCACACTTGAGCTGAGCAGCCTCTTGCTTCAGTGCCATATTGTAGAATTGATCAAACTGAGTAGGCTCAACAAGAACGAGAGCTAACTGCAGATCCTCTTTAAGGCCACCTCGGAAGTGATAGATCATGCTCTTCTCATCAGGAACGTCTTGTTTAGCGAAGCGAGCAAGTTTCTGAAACTGAATGTTATATTGATACACAGACATGTTTCCTTGCTTGAGATTGCGGAACTCCTCACGCTTGCTCTCAACAACACTTTGTGGAATGTGGTGCGCTTTGAAGTCCCGACAGAAGTCAGTCCAAGTGATCACACGACCTCCTCTGGAATCTTTGTATTGTTGAAACCAATCAGCAGCTTGGTCCTTGAGCTGGAAAGAAGCGAACTTGACAAAGTCCTCAGGCCTGACATTGCTACATTCAAAATGCTTGTTGATGTCCACGAGCCAATCATCGGCATCCGTGGCCTCGGCACAGTAGCTGAAAGACTTGGGCTGATTTGCGAGAAACTGGTTGAGAGTGGCAAAGTGAAACTGATTGTTGCCTTGACCTTGATTGCCTTGATTGCCTTGCCCTTGAGTACGTTCTTGCAAGAGTTGCAGAATCATCTGAGCATTGGCGTTGGTGGCTGCCATGATTGATTGCCATGCCTCCGGAGGTGGAGGTGGTGGCGGAGGGATCGCTTGACTCCCTTCATTTCGATCCGGATTCTGACGCGTTGGCGGAGCCATCCTGAAGAGGGTGACATCCGTTAGCATCTTGATACACAAAAGATAAGTAGAATCAAACGGATAGAAAGTGCAACATATAGTCTTCATAATAACATTCGCACGAAGATGAACGAATGAGTTCTGTAGTAAATCGTCACATTTCCATAAGTACGGAAGCCACTTGAAAAAGATATGGAATGAGTATCTGAATTCGAAGCAACTCGAATACCAAATCACAAAATAAAACAAAGTATTGGCTTGCAGAATAAGCCGGAACAAACATATGATAGAAATTTCGTCCGAAGTTTTCGTGGTGGGGCCCACACGGGCTCAATCGTACAGCACCATCATGTACAAGGCCGTGCACATGACATACGAAGCGTCCCCGAGTCGGCAAAGCCATGGACTCTTTAAGACACAACGAGACCACTGTAAAATCAACCGTATACAGGCGGACCACTAGACGTCGAACCCCAATCTCATATCATGCATCTGTCGAAAAGAAATCCTAAGGCTACTTGAATTCCCACTTATAAACTCCCGAAACTTTCTGGTTATGCAATCTGGTGTAGGGGATACAGGGGACACAAATATATATCACCCAAACTAGCAATCCCTAGATCCAGCTGTATCCATCCGTCAACACATAACCAAGAACCCTTCGGAAATCGTTTACCTCAACCTTCGAAAAACATCCGTTATGCAAGTTATGGCAATACTCCCGAACTCCCGCCCCAGTACTGGGTGGCGTCGAGGTGATCTCACCAACAACTGCATAAAAGAGATTTCGATGTCGGCGAAACTCAGGTATTTCAGAACTGCAACGATAAAATTATGACGACAACACCTCGGAGCTCAACTCCCCGGGACACTGCCACAACCCCTAAATGACAGGAGGCACCAAGAACAATGTTCTCGTCACAAATCGATCGGAACGATTCCAAGATACCCGCGTGATCCTAAAAAAAAATTGTAGTGAAATTTGAGGAGAGAGTAGTCAAAACTTCTACGTCAGGAGACCTCACCAGAGCGACGAAGGGACTGAGGAGTAAAAGAATCCTACTCTCCGATATATATAATCCTAAGACTCAAAACATTTTTTAATCTAGACTCAACAACGCCAGCGATTCGATCAAGCAGGGGCTCCTAAGTCGGGGATGGCTCTGATTACCAACTTGTAACGCCCACGATGCGGCTATATCTCCCACGTGTCGAGGCACGACTTAGAGGCATAACCGCATAGTGGTTTTGTCGCAAGAAGGGTCATCTTCACACAATCCCATGTAATGAACAAGGATGGGATAAAGAGTTGGCTTACAATCGCCACTTCACACAATACATAAATATCATTCATACATCATCCAAAATACAATCATATAGACCGAGTACGGTCAAAATCCAGATGAAAATAAGACAACCCCAAATGCTAGATCCCCGATCGTCCCAACTGGGCTCCACTACTGATCATCAGGAAAAGACACATAATAACGACCACGTTCCTCGTCGAACTCCCACTTGAGATCGACGCCATCGTCTGCACTGGCATCGTCGGCACCTGCAACTGGTGTTGGAAGTATCTGTGAGTCACGGGGACTCAGCAATCTCACACCCGCGAGATCAAGACTATTTAAGCTTTGTAGGAAAAGGTGGTGCAAAGAGGTGGAGCTGCAGCGACAAAAGCATATATGGTGGCTAACTTGCGCAAATGAGAGCGAGAAGAGAAGCAATGGAGCGGACGTCATCTAGCAATGACCAAGAAGAGGTCCTGAACACCTACTTACGTCATACATAACACAGACCGTGTTCACTTCCCGGGACTCCGCCGAGAAGAGACCATCACGGCTACACACGCACTTGGTGTATTTTAAATTGGGTCAAGTGACAAGTTATCTACAACCGGACATTAACAAATTCCCATCTGCCACATAACCGCGGGCACGGCTTTCGAAAGTTAATACCCTGCAGGGGTGTCCCAACTTAGCCCATCATAAGCTCTCACGGTCAACGAAGGATAAACCTTCTCCCGGAAAGACCCGATCAGTCTCGGAATCCCGGTTTACAAGACATCTCGACAATGGTAAAACAAGACCAGCAAAGCCTCCCGAATGTGCCGACAAATCCCGATAGGAGCTGCACATATCTCGTTCCCAGGGCACACCGGATTGTCCAAGCTTCCGATAAGCCAGACCAGAGTTGCCCCTGGTGGCCACCGGCGACTGACAGTTTGGACCAATACTCAGAGGAGCACTGGCCCGGGGGTTTAAAATAAAGATGACCCTCGGGCTCTAGAAAACCCGGGGGAAAAAGGTATAGGTCGCAAATGGTAAAACCAAGGTTGGGCCTTGCTGGAGGAGTTTTACTCAAGGCGAACTGTCAAGGGGGTCCCATAAATCACCCGACCGTGTAAGGAACGCAAACTCAAGGAACATAATCCCGGTATAACAGTAACTAGGGCGGCAAGAGTGGAACAAAACACCAGGCATAAGGCCGAGCCTTCCA
This sequence comes from Triticum aestivum, assembly GCF_018294505.1. Lineage (NCBI taxonomy): Eukaryota > Viridiplantae > Streptophyta > Magnoliopsida > Poales > Poaceae > Triticum > Triticum aestivum. The sequence continues at coordinate 1,211,443 of NC_057811.1, read as the reverse complement.
CCCTTTACCAAATATATAGATGCATTAATTAAATAATAGATATTGTGATATCCCAACATATCCATGTTCCGACATAGAACAAACTTCAACTTCACCTGCAACTAGCAACGCTATAAGAGGGGCTGAGCAAAAGCGGTAACATAGCCAAACAACGGTTTGCTAGGAAAAGATGGTTAGGGGCTGACATGGCTGAAATAGGAGACATGATATAGCAAGTGATAGGTAGCGAGCATGGCAATAGAGCGAACAACTAGCATAGCAAAGATAGAAGTGATTTCGAGGGGTGGTCATCTTGGCTGCAAGATTCTCAGAGTTGTCGAAAGCTTGATCCTCGTAAGCGTACTCGACAGGTTCCTCGTTCACGAACTCGTCTCCCGGCTCTACCCAAGACAAGAACACAAACAAACGGAACCACAATCAACAACGAGAAATGCACAAGCAACATGATGCAAGACATGTATGATATGCAAGATATGGTATGCGATGCGTATGCGTGCTCCGGAAGGAAAATGATGAACATGGCAGTAACTTGGCAAACCAAGCATGCCACTGGAAAGATGAGATGATTTCGGTCGAAATCGATATAAAGATCACCGGAATCGGATGCACGGTTTGCAAATGGCGAGCAAAACAAGAATGACACTAATCTGCGATTAACAGCAAGATAGCACTTAAAATACAACAAGTAACAATGCTACAGCACCCCAACATAGCAACAAAGCACATGGCAGTAATCTACAGGAGATGCTTGACAAAAGATGAACACTGAGATACTGCTAGTTCATAACATATCAAGCTCAAACAAGCATGGCAAAAGTGTAAAAGATTACAGGTTCACAGACTTAGTGGAAAACTGGACATGGCAGAAAACAGCATCAGGTAGCAATGTTCAGAGCACGAAATCAACATGCTACAGGAACTTAACATAGCAAAACAAGGCATGGTAGTGTTCTACTAAATGCACATTACAAAAGTCCCTTACTGACGATAAGCCAAAAAGGGCCAGAAGATATGATGGCAAGCATGTAAACATAGCAAGTTTCGTTATCAGGTTTCAGACAGCAGAAAACAGAGCATGGCAGAAATATTAATATGTAGGACTATTTGTGAGCTTGATGCACTCACTACAGAGCAATGCATGACAACCAAAGCATACCTACAGCAAGATGGCATGTTTATGAAGCTATCCATGGCAAGAACAATTGCATAGCATGTATGGATCAACAACAATAAGCTTGGCAAAAATGCATGTCATGTTAAGAATCTGTCAGAAATATTTTATAGCAAAAGTAGAGCAAGATTGAGTCATGCTATGGTACTCTAAAATTGCAAACAATTGCAGGAATGGATCAATTACAACTATAGCTACAAAACATCCCTACTTAACATCTCCAAAATATGCATGGATCTCTCTGTAGCATCAAGTTTTCATGGCAACAAAATTACAGCAGACTAGGACTTAGAGAAATCACTAAGTCCCTGAAATCAGAAATATTACGAGACCTACTTTGCATGCTTGTGCTAGTCACCACATAGATCACAAAAATACATGGACTATACCACTGGAAATATGGCATGGCATACTTCAAAACACATGTAGAGCTCGTGCTCAAAAGGTGCACAGAATAAATGATACAAAAATGACAAATCTCCAAGTTCTGTTAAGAACCAGAGATTAACAGCAACTAGCCCTCTTCCAACGAAGATTTGGGCATCAAGATGACCTCTAATGAAAATGATGCAATTGAACAAAATGAATAGCATCACGAGACGAACAATTTGACATATTATACGCGCGAATCAGAGCTACATGCACAAAGTTATCGCATCGGGAACACAAGCACTTGCTGATGGAATTCTCAGACTTGGGAAAAAAACGGAGCTCGGGGAAAGTCAACGGGAACAGTGCTATACCAGATCGGATCGAGGAGGCTTGCTCGATCCCGAGCTCGTCGCCGGCGGGAGGAGGAAGGAAGGCAGAGGGAGCGGCGGCGCCGGTGGGGGAGGACGAGGCCGGCAGGGCTGCTCCGGCGGGGAAGGTGGCCGGCGGCGGGCGGCGAGCGCGCGTGACCGGCGGGGAAGCTCGTGGCAGCGGCGACCGGTGGCGATGGCGATGG
>NC_057811.1:1204924-1206053 GCF_018294505.1 Triticum aestivum | reverse complement strand
AGGGTTAGGCGGGACGGGGGCCCTGGGGGGTAGCAATGCCACCCGAGCGTCGCACCGGGCCCCCATACATGCGGGGTGGTGTGGTGGCATGTCCGAAGAGGCGGCACGCGTCTCCGGGGGTTGCCCCCCTCACGAACGGCGATGACACGGTAGTAGACGTTCTGCGGTAACGATGCGGCGTGAATATTATTAAATACTCGGAGCGCGATAAAATCATGAGTTTTTTACACGACGCGGGCACATGTGCTGTAGGACTGATGGTAAGTTTTCATAATTGTTCGTGATGGAGTAGTATCTGAACAATTCCCTCTATGCGGATTGCTCTTCGCGTGTCTACGACTGTGGCCGGCGGCCTCCGGGGGCTAGCCTGCCGCCAAATCTTGCGTAGGCGGCCTCTCACTAGTCTGGAAGTGTTGTGGCGGGTGCAAACGCCCGACACGCGTCTCCAGGGTGTGCTCCCCTCACGGACGGCGCCGCCGCCGGCACCTGGAGGGGGGAAACGGACGCGTCTGGTCTACACGGAGGGGATCTTGCTATGGGTCTAGCCCGGATGTTGCTCCAAAGTGTTCCTGTGGGCTGACCTACCACAACCGGGTGGATAGGTCCACTGCTCAAAGCCCGTCCGTGCAAAGTCAAAGGGCTAGATGCTGTGGTCAAACGCTACAGGGTTAGGCGGGAAGGGGGCCCTGGGGGTAGCAATGCCACCCGAGCGTCGCACCGGGCCCCCATACATGCGGGGTGGTGTGGTGGCATGTCCAAAGAGGCGGCACGCGTCTCCGGGGGGTGCCCCCCCTCACGAATGGCGATGACACGGTAGTAGACGTTCTGCGGTAACGATGCGGCGTGAATATTATTAAATACTCGGAGCGCGATAAAATCATGAGTTTTTTACACGACGCGGGCACATGTGCTGTAGGACTGATGGTAATTTTTCATAATTGTTCGTGATGGAGTAGTATCTGAACAATTCCCTCTATGCGGATTGCTCTTCGCGTGTCTATGACTGTGGCCGGTGGCCTCCGGGGGCTAGCATGCCGCCAAATATTGCGTAGGCGGCCTCTCACAAGTCTGGAAGTGTTGTGGCGAGTGCAAACGCCCGGCACGCGTCTCCGGGGTGTGCCCCCCCCCC
>NC_057811.1:1203099-1204914 GCF_018294505.1 Triticum aestivum | reverse complement strand
CGGCGTGAATATTATTAAATACTCGGAGCGCGATAAAATCATGAGTTTTTTACACGACGCGGGCACATGTGCTGTAGGACTGATGGTAAGTTTTCATAATTGTTCGTGATGGAGTAGTATCTGAACAATTCCCTCTATGCGGATTGCTCTTCGCGTGTCTACGACTGTGGCCGGCGGCCTCCGGGGGCTAGCCTGCCGCCAAATCTTGCGTAGGCGGCCTCTCACTAGTCTGGAAGTGTTGTGGCGGGTGCAAACGCCCGACACGCGTCTCCAGGGTGTGCCCCCCTCACGGACGGCGCCGCCGCCGGCACCTGGAGGGGGGAAACGGACGCGTCTGGTCTACACGGAGGGGATCTTGCTATGGGTCTGGCCCGGATGTTGCTCCAAAGTGTTCCTGTGGGCTGACCTACCACAACCGGGTGGATAGGTCCACTGCTCAAAGCCCGTCCGTGCAAAGTCAAAGGGCTAGATGCTGTGGTCAAACGCTACAGGGTTAGGCGGGAAGGGGGCCCTGGGGGGTAGCAATGCCACCCGAGCGTCGCACCGGGCCCCCATACATGCGGGGTGGTGTGGTGGCATGTCCAAAGAGGCGGCACGCGTCTCCGGGGGGTGCCCCCCCTCACGAATGGCGATGACACGGTAGTAGACGTTCTGCGGTAACGATGCGGCGTGAATATTATTAAATACTCGAAGCGCGATAAAATCATGAGTTTTTTACACGACGCGGGCACATGTGCTGTAGGACTGATGGTAATTTTTCATAATTGTTCGTGATGGAGTAGTATCTGAACAATTCCCTCTATGCGGATTGCTCTTCGCGTGTCTATGACTGTGGCCGGCGGCCTCCGGGGGCTAGCATGCCGCCAAATCTTGCGTAGGCGGCCTCTCACAAGTCTGGAAGTGTTGTGGCGGGTGCAAACGCCCGGCACGCGTCTCCGGGGTGTGCCCCCCCCACACGGACGGCGCCGCCGCCGGCACCTGGAGGGGGGAAACGGACGCGTCGGGTCTACAAGGAGGGGATCTTGCTGTGGGTCTGGCCCGGATGTTGCTCCAAAGTGTTCCTATGGGCTGACCTACCACAACCGGGTGGATAGGTCCACTGCTCAAAGCCCGTCCGTGCAAAGTCAAAGGGCTAGATCCCGTGGTCAAACGCTACAGGGTTAGGCGGGACGGGGGCCCTGGGGGGTAGCAATGCCACCCGAGCGTCGCACCGGGCCCCCATACATGCGGGGTGGTGTGGTGGCATGCCGAAGAGGCGGCACGCGTCTCCGGGGGGTGCCCCCCTCACGAACGGCGATGACACGGTAGTAGACGTTCTGCGGTAACGATGCGGCGTGAATATTATTAAATACTCGAAGCGCGATAAAAACATGAGTTTTTTACACGACGCGGGAACATGTGCTATAGGACTGATGGTAAGTTTTCATAATTGTTCGTGATGGAGTAGTATCTGAGAAATTCCCTCTATGCGGATTGCTCTTCGCGTGTCTACGACTGTGGCCGGCGGCCTCCGGGGGCTAGCATGCCGCCAAATCTTGCGTAGGCGGCCTCTCACAAGTCTGGAAGTGTTGTGGCGGGTGCAAACGCCCGACACGCGTCTCCAGGGTGTGCCCCCTCACGGACGGCGCCGCCGCCGGCACCTGGAGGGGGGAAACGGACGCGTGGTCTACACGGAGGGGATCTTATTGTGGGTCTGGCCCGGAAGTTGCTCCAAAGTGTTCCTATGGGCTGACCTACCACAACCGGGTGGATAGGTCCACTGCTCAAAGCCCGTCTGTGCAAAGTCAAAGGGCTAGATCCCGTGGTCAAACGCTA
>NC_057811.1:1190850-1201964 GCF_018294505.1 Triticum aestivum | reverse complement strand
GCCCGGATGTTGCTCCAAAGTGTTCCTGTGGGCTGACCTACCACAACCGGGTGGATAGGTCCACTGCTCAAAGCCCGTCCGTGCAAAGTCAAAGGGCTAGATGCTGTGGTCAAACGCTACAGGGTTAGGCGGGAAGGGGGCCCTGGGGGTAGCAATGCCACCCGAGCGTCGCACCGGGCCCCCATACATGCGGGGTGGTGTGGTGGCATGTCCAAAGAGGCGGCACGCGTCTCCGGGGGGTGCCCCCCCTCACGAATGGCGATGACACGGTAGTAGACGTTCTGCGGTAACGATGCGGCGTGAATATTATTAAATACTCGGAGCGCGATAAAATCATGAGTTTTTTACACGACGCGGGCACATGTGCTGTAGGACTGATGGTAATTTTTCATAATTGTTCGTGATGGAGTAGTATCTGAACAATTCCCTCTATGCGGATTGCTCTTCGCGTGTCTATGACTGTGGCCGGTGGCCTCCGGGGGCTAGCATGCCGCCAAATATTGCGTAGGCGGCCTCTCACAAGTCTGGAAGTGTTGTGGCGAGTGCAAACGCCCGGCACGCGTCTCCGGGGTGTGCCCCCCCCCCACACGGACGGCGCCGCCGCCGGCACCTGGAGGGGGGAAACGGACGCGTCCGGTGTACACGGAGGGGATCTTGCTGTGGGTCTGGCCCGGATGTTGCTCCAAAGTGTTCCTATGGGCTGACCTACCACAACCGGGTGGATAGGTCCACTGCTCAAAGCCCGTCCGTGCAAAGTCAAAGGGCTAGATCCCGTGGTCAAACGCTACAGGGTTAGGCGAGACGGGGGCCCTGGGGGTAGCAATGCCACCCGAGCGTTGCACCGGGCCCCCATACTTGCGGGGTGGTGTGGTGGCATGCCGAAGAGGCGGCACGCGTCTCCGGGGGGTGCCCCCCTCACGAACGGCGATGACACGGTAGTAGACGTTCTGCGGTAACGATGCGGCGTGAATATTATTAAATACTCGGAGCGCGATAAAAACATGAGTTTTTTACACGACGCGGGAACATGTGCTGTAGGACTGATGGTAAGTTTTCATAATTGTTCGTGATGGAGTAGTATCTGAGAAATTCCCTCTATGCGGATTGCTCTTCGCGTGTCTACGACTGTGGCCGGCGGCCTCCGGGGGCTAGCATGCCGCCAAATCTTGCGTAGGCGGCCTCTCACAAGTCTGGAAGTGTTGTGGCGGGTGCAAACGCCCGACACGCGTCTCCAGGGTGTGCCCCCTCACGGACGGCGCCGCCGCCGGCACCTGGAGGGGGGAAACGGACGCGTGGTCTACACGGAGGGGATCTTATTGTGGGTCTGGCCCGGAAGTTGCTCCAAAGTGTTCCTATGGGCTGACCTACCACAACCGGGTGGATAGGTCCACTGCTCAAAGCCCGTCTGTGCAAAGTCAAAGGGCTAGATCCCGTGGTCAAACGCTACAGGGTTAGGCGGGACGGGGGCCCTGGGGGGTAGCAATGCCACCCGAGCGTCGCACCGGGCCCCCATACATGCGGGGTGGTGTGGTGGCATGTCCGAAGAGGCGGCACGCGTCTCCGGGGGGTGCCCCCCTCACGAACGGCGATGACACGGTAGTAGACGTTCTGCGGTAACGATGCGGCGTGAATATTATTAAATACTCGGAGCGCGATAAAATCATGAGTTTTTTACACGACGCGGGCACATGTGCTGTAGGACTGATGGTAAGTTTTCATAATTGTTCGTGATGGAGTAGTATCTGAACAATTCCCTCTATGCGGATTGCTCTTCGCGTGTCTACGACTGTGGCCGGCGGCCTCCGGGGGCTAGCCTGCCGCCAAATCTTGCGTAGGCGGCCTCTCACTAGTCTGGAAGTGTTGTGGCGGGTGCAAACGCCCGACACGCGTCTCAAGGGTGTGCCCCCCTCACGGACGGCGCCGCCGCCGGCACCTGGAGGGGGGAAACGGACGCGTCTGGTCTACACGGAGGGGATCTTGCTATGGGTCTGGCCCGGATGTTGCTCCAAAGTGTTCCTGTGGGCTGACCTACCACAACCGGGTGGATAGGTCCACTGCTCAAAGCCCGTCCGTGCAAAGTCAAAGGGCTAGATGCTGTGGTCAAACGCTACAGGGTTAGGCGGGAAGGGGGCCCTGGGGGGTAGCAATGCCACCCGAGCGTCGCACCGGGCCCCCATACATGCGGGGTGGTGTGGTGGCATGTCCAAAGAGGCGGCACGCGTCTCCGGGGGGTGCCCCCCCTCACGAATGGCGATGACACGGTAGTAGACGTTCTGCGGTAACGATGCGGCGTGAATATTATTAAATACTCGGAGCGCGATAAAATCATGAGTTTTTTACACGACGCGGGCACATGTGCTGTAGGACTGATGGTAATTTTTCATAATTGTTCGTGATGGAGTAGTATCTGAACAATTCCCTCTATGCGGATTGCTCTTCGCGTGTCTACGACTGTGGCCGGCGGCCTCCGTGGGCTAGCATGCTGCCAAATCTTGCGTAGGCGGCCTCTCACAAGTCTGAAAGTGTTGTGGCGGGTGCAAACGCCCGGCACGCGTCTCCGGGGTGTGCCCCCCCTCATGGACGGCGCCGCCGCCGTCACTTGGAGGGGGGAAACGGACGCGTCGGGTCTACACGGAGGGGATCTTGATGTGGGTCTGGCCCGGATGTTGCTCCAAAGTGTTCCTATGGGCTGACCTACCACAACCGGGTGGATAGCTCCACTGCTCAAAGCCCGTCCGTGCAAAGTCAAATGGCTAGATCCCGTGGTCAAACGCTACAGGGTTAGGTGGGACGGTGGCCCTGGGGGGTAGCAATGCCACCCGAGCGTCGCACCGGGCCCCCATACTTGCGGGGTGGTGTGGTGGCATGCCGAAGAGGCGGCACGCGTCTCCGGGGGGTGCCCCCCTCACGAACGGCGATGACACGGTAGTAGACGTTCTGCGGTAACGATGCGGCGTGAATATTATTAAATACTCGGAGCGCGATGAAATCATGAGTTTTTTACACGACGCGGGCACATGTGCTGTAGGACTGATGGTAAGTTTTCATAATTGTTCGTGATGGAGTAGTATCTGAACAATTCCCTCTATGCGGATTGCTCTTCGCGTGTCTACGACTGTGGCCGGCGGCCTCCGGGGGCTAGCCTGCCGCCAAATCTTGCGTAGGAGGCCTCTCACTAGTCTGGAAGTGTTGTGGCGGGTGCAAACGCCCGACACGCGTCTCAAGGGTGTGCCCCCCTCACGGACGGCGCCGCCGCCGGCACCTGGAGGGGGGAAACCGACGCGTCTGGTCTACACGGAGGGGATCTTGCTATGGGTCTGGCCCGGATGTTGCTCCAAAGTGTTCCTGTGGGCTGACCTACCACAACCGGGTGGATAGGTCCACTGCTCAAAGCCCGTCCGTGCAAAGTCAAAGGGCTAGATGCTGTGGTCAAACGCTACAGGGTTAGGCGGGAAGGGGGCCCTGGGGGGTAGCAATGCCACCCGAGCGTCGCACCGGGCCCTCATACATGCGGGGTGGTGTGGTGGCATGTCCAAAGAGGCGGCACGCGTCTCCGGGGGGTGCCCCCCCTCACGAATGGCGATGACACGGTAGTAGACGTTCTGCGGTAACGATGCGGCGTGAATATTATTAAATACTCGAAGCGCGATAAAATCATGAGTTTTTTACACGACGCGGGCACATGTGCTGTAGGACTGATGGTAATTTTTCATAATTGTTCGTGATGGAGTAGTATCTGAACAATTCCCTCTATGCGGATTGCTCTTCGCGTGTCTATGACTGTGGCCGGCGGCCTCCGGGGGCTAGCATGCCGCCAAATATTGCGTAGGCGGCCTCTCACAAGTCTGGAAGTGTTGTGGCGGGTTCAAACGCCCGGCACGCGTCTCCGGGGTGTGCCCCCCCCACACGGACGGCGCCGCCGCCGGCACCTGGAGGGGGGAAACGGACGCGTCGGGTCTACACGGAGGGGATCTTGCTGTGGGTCTGGCCCGGATGTTGCTCCAAAGTGTTCCTATGGGCTGACCTACCACAACCGGGTGGATAGGTCCACTGCTCAAAGCCCGTCTGTGCAAAGTCAAAGGGCTAGATCCCGTGGTCAAACGCTACAGGGTTAGGCGGGACGGGGGCCCTGGGGGGTAGCAATGCCACCCGAGCGTCGCACCGGGCCCCCATACATGCGGGGTGGTGTGGTGGCATGCCGAAGAGGCGGCACGCGTCTCCGGGGGGTGCCCCCCTCACGAACGGCGATGACACGGTAGTAGACGTTCTGCGGTAACGATGCGGCGTGAATATTATTAAATACTCGAAGCGCGATAAAAACATGAGTTTTTTACACGACGCGGGAACATGTGCTGTAGGACTGATGGTAAGTTTTCATAATTGTTCGTGATGGAGTAGTATCTGAGAAATTCCCTCTATGCGGATTGCTCTTCGCGTGTCTACGACTGTGGCCGGCGGCCTCCGGGGGCTAGCATGCCGCCAAATCTTGCGTAGGCGGCCTCTCACAAGTCTGGAAGTGTTGTGGCGGGTGCAAACGCCCGGCACGCGTCTCCGGGGTGTGCCCCCCCCACACGGACGGCGCCGCCGCCGGCACCTGGAGGGGGGAAACGGACGCGTCGGGTCTACACGGAGGGGATCTTGCTGTGGGTCTGGCCCGGATGTTGCTCCAAAGTGTTCCTATGGGCTGACCTACCACAACCGGGTGGATAGGTCCACTGCTCAAAGCCCGTCCGTGCAAAGTCAAAGGGCTAGATCCCGTGGTCAAACGCTACAGGGTTAGGCGGGACGGGGGCCCTGGGGGGTAGCAATGCCACCCGAGCGTCGCACCGGGCCCCCATACATGCGGGGTGGTGTGGTGGCATGCCGAAGAGGCGGCACGCGTCTCCGGGGGGTGCCCCCCTCACGAACGGCGATTACACGGTAGTAGACGTTCTGCGGTAACGATGCGGCGTGAATATTATTAAATACTCGGAGCGCGATAAAAACATGAGTTTTTTACACGACGCGGGAACATGTGCTGTAGGACTGATGGTAAGTTTTCATAATTGTTCGTGATGGAGTAGTATCTGAGAAATTCCCTCTATGCGGATTGCTCTTCGCGTGTCTACGACTGTGGCCGGCGGCCTCCGGGGGCTAGCATGCCGCCAAATCTTGCGTAGGCGGCCTCTCACAAGTCTGGAAGTGTTGTGGCGGGTGCAAACGCCCGACACGCGTCTCCAGGGTGTGCCCCCTCACGGACGGCGCCGCCGCCGGCACCTGGAGGGGGGAAACGGACGCGTGGTCTACACGGAGGGGATCTTATTGTGGGTCTGGCCCGGAAGTTGCTCCAAAGTGTTCCTATGGGCTGACCTACCACAACCGGGTGGATAGGTCCACTGCTCAAAGCCCGTCTGTGCAAAGTCAAAGGGCTAGATCCCGTGGTCAAACGCTACAGGGTTAGGCGGGACGGGGGCCCTGGGGGGTAGCAATGCCACCCGAGCGTCGCACCGGGCCCCCATACATGCGGGGTGGTGTGGTGGCATGTCCGAAGAGGCGGCACGCGTCTCCGGGGGGTGCCCCCCTCACGAACGGCGATGACACGGTAGTAGACGTTCTGCGGTAACGATGCGGCGTGAATATTATTAAATACTCGGAGCGCGATAAAATCATGAGTTTTTTACACGACGCGGGCACATGTGCTGTAGGACTGATGGTAAGTTTTCATAATTGTTCGTGATGGAGTAGTATCTGAACAATTCCCTCTATGCGGATTGCTCTTCGCGTGTCTACGACTGTGGCCGGCGGCCTCCGGGGGCTAGCCTGCCGCCAAATCTTGCGTAGGCGGCCTCTCACTAGTCTGGAAGTGTTGTGGCGGGTGCAAACGCCCGACACGCGTCTCAAGGGTGTGCCCCCCTCACGGACGGCGCCGCCGCCGGCACCTGGAGGGGGGAAACGGACGCGTCTGGTCTACACGGAGGGGATCTTGCTATGGGTCTGGCCCGGATGTTGCTCCAAAGTGTTCCTGTGGGCTGACCTACCACAACCGGGTGGATAGGTCCACTGCTCAAAGCCCGTCCGTGCAAAGTCAAAGGGCTAGATGCTGTGGTCAAACGCTACAGGGTTAGGCGGGAAGGGGGCCCTGGGGGGTAGCAATGCCACCCGAGCGTCGCACCGGGCCCCCATACATGCGGGGTGGTGTGGTGGCATGTCCAAAGAGGCGGCACGCGTCTCCGGGGGGTGCCCCCCCTCACGAATGGCGATGACACGGTAGTAGACGTTCTGCGGTAACGATGCGGCGTGAATATTATTAAATACTCGGAGCGCGATAAAATCATGAGTTTTTTACACGACGCGGGCACATGTGCTGTAGGACTGATGGTAATTTTTCATAATTGTTCGTGATGGAGTAGTATCTGAACAATTCCCTCTATGCGGATTGCTCTTCGCGTGTCTATGACTGTGGCCGGCGGCCTCCGGGGGCTAGCATGCCGCCAAATATTGCGTAGGCGGCCTCTCACAAGTCTGGAAGTGTTGTGGCGGGTTCAAACGCCCGGCACGCGTCTCCGGGGTGTGCCCCCCCCACACGGACGGCGCCGCCGCCGGCACCTGGAGGGGGGAAACGGACGCGTCGGGTCTACACGGAGGGGATCTTGCTGTGGGTCTGGCCCGGATGTTGCTCCAAAGTGTTCCTGTGGGCTGACCTACCACAACCGGGTGGATAGGTCCACTGCTCAAAGCCCGTCCGTGCAAAGTCAAAGGGCTAGATGCTGTGGTCAAACGCTACAGGGTTAGGCGGGAAGGGGGCCCTGGGGGGTAGCAATGCCACCCGAGCGTCGCACCGGGCCCCCATACATGCGGGGTGGTGTGGTGGCATGCCGAAGAGGCGGCACGCGTCTCCGGGGGGTGCCCCCCTCACGAACGGCGATGACACGGTAGTAGACGTTCTGCGGTAACGATGCGGCGTGAATATTATTAAATACTCGGAGCGCGATAAAAACATGAGTTTTTTACACGACGCGGGAACATGTGCTGTAGGACTGATGGTAAGTTTTCATAATTGTTCGTGATGGAGTAGTATCTGAGAAATTCCCTCTATGCGGATTGCTCTTCGCGTGTCTACGACTGTGGCCGGCGGCCTCCGGGGGCTAGCATGCCGCCAAATCTTGCGTAGGCGGCCTCTCACAAGTCTGGAAGTGTTGTGGCGGGTGCAAACGCCCGACACGCGTCTCCAGGGTGTGCCCCCTCACGGACGGCGCCGCCGCCGGCACCTGGAGGGGGGAAACGGACGCGTGGTCTACACGGAGGGGATCTTATTGTGGGTCTGGCCCGGAAGTTGCTCCAAAGTGTTCCTATGGGCTGACCTACCACAACCGGGTGGATAGGTCCACTGCTCAAAGCCCGTCAGTGCAAAGTCAAAGGGCTAGATCCCGTGGTCAAACGCTACAGGGTTAGGCGGGACGGGGGCCCTGGGGGGTAGCAATGCCACCCGAGCGTCGCACCGGGCCCCCATACATGCGGGGTGGTGTGGTGGCATGTCCGAAGAGGCGGCACGCGTCTCCGGGGGTTGCCCCCCTCCCGAACGGCGATGACACGGTAGTAGACGTTCTGCGGTAACGATGCGGCGTGAATATTATTAAATACTCGGAGCGCGATAAAATCATGAGTTTTTTACACGACGCGGGCACATGTGCTGTAGGACTGATGGTAAGTTTTCATAATTGTTCGTGATGGAGTAGTATCTGAACAATTCCCTCTATGCGGATTGCTCTTCGCGTGTCTACGACTGTGGCCGGCGGCCTCCGGGGGCTAGCCTGCCGCCAAATCTTGCGTAGGCGGCCTCTCACTAGTCTGGAAGTGTTGTGGCGGGTGCAAACGCCCGACACGCGTCTCAAGGGTGTGCCCCCCTCACGGACGGCGCCGCCGCCGGCACCTGGAGGGGGGAAACGGACGCGTCTGGTCTACACGGAGGGGATCTTGCTATGGGTCTGGCCCGGATGTTGCTCCAAAGTGTTCCTGTGGGCTGACCTACCACAACCGGGTGGATAGGTCCACTGCTCAAAGCCCGTCCGTGCAAAGTCAAAGGGCTAGATGCTGTGGTCAAACGCTACAGGGTTAGGCGGGAAGGGGGCCCTGGGGGGTAGCAATGCCACCCGAGCGTCGCACCGGGCCCCCATACATGCGGGGTGGTGTGGTGGCATGTCCAAAGAGGCGGCACGCGTCTCCGGGGGGTGCCCCCCCTCACGAATGGCGATGACACGGTAGTAGACGTTCTGCGGTAACGATGCGGCGTGAATATTATTAAATACTCGGAGCGCGATAAAATCATGAGTTTTTTACACGACGCGGGCACATGTGCTGTAGGACTGATGGTAATTTTTCATAATTGTTCGTGATGGAGTAGTATCTGAACAATTCCCTCTATGCGGATTGCTCTTCGCGTGTCTATGACTGTGGCCGGCGGCCTCCGGGGGCTAGCATGCCGCCAAATATTGCGTAGGCGGCCTCTCACAAGTCTGGAAGTGTTGTGGCGGGTTCAAACGCCCGGCACGCGTCTCCGGGGTGTGCCCCCCCCACACGGACGGCGCCGCCGCCGGCACCTGGAGGGGGGAAACGGACGCGTCGGGTCTACACGGAGGGGATCTTGCTGTGGGTCTGGCCCGGATGTTGCTCCAAAGTGTTCCTGTGGGCTGACCTACCACAACCGGGTGGATAGGTCCACTGCTCAAAGCCCGTCCGTGCAAAGTCAAAGGGCTAGATGCTGTGGTCAAACGCTACAGGGTTAGGCGGGAAGGGGGCCCTGGGGGGTAGCAATGCCACCCGAGCGTCGCACCGGGCCCCCATACATGCGGGGTGGTGTGGTGGCATGCCGAAGAGGCGGCACGCGTCTCCGGGGGGTGCCCCCCTCACGAACGGCGATGACACGGTAGTAGACGTTCTGCGGTAACGATGCGGCGTGAATATTATTAAATACTCGGAGCGCGATAAAAACATGAGTTTTTTACACGACGCGGGAACATGTGCTGTAGGACTGATGGTAAGTTTTCATAATTGTTCGTGATGGAGTAGTATCTGAGAAATTCCCTCTATGCGGATTGCTCTTCGCGTGTCTACGACTGTGGCCGGCGGCCTCCGGGGGCTAGCATGCCGCCAAATCTTGCGTAGGCGGCCTCTCACAAGTCTGGAAGTGTTGTGGCGGGTGCAAACGCCCGGCACGCGTCTCCGGGGTGTGCCCCCCCCACACGGACGGCGCCGCCGCCGGCACCTGGAGGGGGGAAACGGACGCGTCGGGTCTACACGGAGGGGATCTTGCTGTGGGTCTGGCCCGGATGTTGCTCCAAAGTGTTCCTATGGGCTGACCTACCACAACCGGGTGGATAGGTCCACTGCTCAAAGCCCGTCCGTGCAAAGTCAAAGGGCTAGATCCCGTGGTCAAACGCTACAGGGTTAGGCGGGACGGGGGCCCTGGGGGGTAGCAATGCCACCCGAGCGTCGCACCGGGCCCCCATACATGCGGGGTGGTGTGGTGGCATGCCGAAGAGGCGGCACGCGTCGCCGGGGGGTGCCCCGCTCACGAACGGCGATGACACGGTAGTAGACGTTCTGCGGTAACGATGCGGCGTGAATATTATTAAATACTCGGAGCGCGATAAAAACATGAGTTTTTTACACGACGCGGGCACATGTGCTGTAGGACTGATGGTAAGTTTTCATAATTGTTCGTGATGGAGTAGTATCTGAGAAATTCCCTCTATGCGGATTGCTCTTCGCGTGTCTACGACTGTGGCCGGCGGCCTCCGGGGGCTAGCCTGCCGCCAAATCTTGCGTAGGCGGCCTCTCACTAGTCTGGAAGTGTTGTGGCGGGTGCAAACGCCCGACACGCGTCTCAAGGGTGTGCCCCCCTCACGGACGGCGCCGCCGCCGGCACCTGGAGGGGGGAAACGGACGCGTCTGGTCTACACGGAGGGGATCTTGCTATGGGTCTGGCCCGGATGTTGCTCCAAAGTGTTCCTGTGGGCTGACCTACCACAACCGGGTGGATAGGTCCACTGCTCAAAGCCCGTCCGTGCAAAGTCAAAGGGCTAGATGCTGTGGTCAAACGCTACAGGGTTAGGCGGGAAGGGGGCCCTGGGGGGTAGCAATGCCACCCGAGCGTCGCACCGGGCCCCCATACATGCGGGGTGGTCTGGTGGCATGTCCAAAGAGGCGGCACGCGTCTCCGGGGGGTGCCCCCCCTCACGAATGGCGATGACACGGTAGTAGACGTTCTGCGGTAACGATGCGGCGTGAATATTATTAAATACTCGGAGCGCGATAAAATCATGAGTTTTTTACACGACGCGGGCACATGTGCTGTAGGACTGATGGTAATTTTTCATAATTGTTCGTGATGGAGTAGTATCTGAACAATTCCCTCTATGCGGATTGCTCTTCGCGTGTCTACGACTGTGGCCGGCGGCCTCCGTGGGCTAGCATGCTGCCAAATCTTGCGTAGGCGGCCTCTCACAAGTCTGAAAGTGTTGTGGCGGGTACAAACGCCCGGCACGCGTCTCCGGGGTGTGCCCCCCCTCATGGACGGCGCCGCCGCCGTCACTTGGAGGGGGGAAACGGACGCGTCGGGTCTACACGGAGGGGATCTTGATGTGGGTCTGGCCCGGATGTTGCTCCAAAGTGTTCCTATGGGCTGACCTACCACAACCGGGTGGATAGCTCCACTGCTCAAAGCCCGTCCGTGCAAAGTCAAATGGCTAGATCCCGTGGTCAAACGCTACAGGGTTAGGTGGGACGGTGGCCCTGGGGGGTAGCAATGCCACCCGAGCGTCGCACCGGGCCCCCATACTTGCGGGGTGGTGTGGTGGCATGCCGAAGAGGCGGCACGCGTCTCCGGGGGGTGCCCCCCTCACGAACGGCGATGACACGGTAGTAGACGTTCTGCGGTAACGATGCGGCGTGAATATTATTAAATACTCGGAGCGCGATGAAATCATGAGTTTTTTACACGACGCGGGCACATGTGCTGTAGGACTGATGGTAAGTTTTCATAATTGTTCGTGATGGAGTAGTATCTGAACAATTCCCTCTATGCGGATTGCTCTTCGCGTGTCTACGACTGTGGCCGGCGGCCTCCGGGGGCTAGC
>NC_057811.1:1168194-1190103 GCF_018294505.1 Triticum aestivum | reverse complement strand
TGCCGCCAAATCTTGCGTAGGCGGCCTCTCACTAGTCTGGAAGTGTTGTGGCGGGTGCAAACGCCCGACACGCGTCTCAAGGGTGTGCCCCCCTCACGGACGGCGCCGCCGCCGGCACCTGGAGGGGGGAAACGGACGCGTCTGGTCTACACGGAGGGGATCTTGCTATGGGTCTGGCCCGGATGTTGCTCCAAAGTGTTCCTGTGGGCTGACCTACCACAACCGGGTGGATAGGTCCACTGCTCAAAGCCCGTCCGTGCAAAGTCAAAGGGCTAGATGCTGTGGTCAAACGCTACAGGGTTAGGCGGGAAGGGGGCCCTGGGGGGTAGCAATGCCACCCGAGCGTCGCACCGGGCCCCCATACATGCGGGGTGGTGTGGTGGCATGTCCAAAGAGGCGGCACGCGTCTCCGGGGGGTGCCCCCCCTCACGAATGGCGATGACACGGTAGTAGACGTTCTGCGGTAACGATGCGGCGTGAATATTATTAAATACTCGGAGCGCGATAAAATCATGAGTTTTTTACACGACGCGGGCACATGTGCTGTAGGACTGATGGTAATTTTTCATAATTGTTCGTGATGGAGTAGTATCTGAACAATTCCCTCTATGCGGATTGCTCTTCGCGTGTCTACGACTGTGGCCGGCGGCCTCCGTGGGCTAGCATGCTGCCAAATCTTGCGTAGGCGGCCTCTCACAAGTCTGAACGTGTTGTGGCGGGTGCAAACGCCCGGCACGCGTCTCCGGGGTGTGCCCCCCCTCATGGACGGCGCCGCCGCCATCACTTGGAGGGGGGAAACGGACGCGTCGGGTCTACACGGAGGGGATCTTGATGTGGGTCTGGCCCGGATGTTGCTCCAAAGTGTTCCTATGGGCTGACCTACCACAACCGGGTGGATAGCTCCACTGCTCAAAGCCCGTCCGTGCAAAGTCAAATGGCTAGATCCCGTGGTCAAACGCTACAGGGTTAGGCGGGACGGTGGCCCTGGGGGGTAGCAATGCCACCCGAGCGTCGCACCGGGCCCCCATACTTGCGGGGTGGTGTGGTGGCATGCCGAAGAGGCGGCACGCGTCTCCGGGGGGTGCCCCCCTCACGAACGGCGATGACACGGTAGTAGACGTTCTGCGGTAACGATGCGGCGTGAATATTATTAAATACTCGGAGCGCGATAAAAACATGAGTTTTTTACACGACGCGGGAACATGTGCTGTAGGACTGATGGTAAGTTTTCATAATTGTTCGTGATGGAGTAGTATCTGAGAAATTCCCTCTATGCGGATTGCTCTTCGCGTGTCTACGACTTTGGCCGGCGGCCTCCGGGGGCTAGCATGCCGCCAAATCTTGCGTAGGCGGCCTCTCACAAGTCTGGAAGTGTTGTGGCGGGTGCAAACGCCCGACACGCGTCTCCAGGGTGTGCCCCCTCACGGACGGCGCCGCCGCCGGCACCTGGAGGGGGGAAACGGACGCGTGGTCTACACGGAGGGGATCTTATTGTGGGTCTGGCCCGGAAGTTGCTCCAAAGTGTTCCTATGGGCTGACCTACCACAACCGGTTGGATAGGTCCACTGCTCAAAGCCCGTCTGTGCAAAGTCAAAGGGCTAGATCCCGTGGTCAAACGCTACAGGGTTAGGCGGGACGGGGGCCCTGGGGGGTAGCAATGCCACCCGAGCGTCGCACCGGGCCCCCATACATGCGGGGTGGTGTGGTGGCATGTCCGAAGAGGCGGCACGCGTCTCCCGGGGGTGCCCCCCTCACGAACGGCGATGACACGGTAGTAGACGTTCTGCGGTAACGATGCGGCGTGAATATTATTAAATACTCGGAGCGCGATAAAATCATGAGTTTTTTACACGACGCGGGCACATGTGTTGTAGGACTGATGGTAAGTTTTCATAATTGTTCGTGATGGAGTAGTATCTGAACAATTCCCTCTATGCGGATTGCTCTTCGCGTGTCTACGACTGTGGCCGGCGGCCTCCGGGGGCTAGCCTGCCGCCAAATCTTGCGTAGGCGGCCTCTCACTAGTCTGGAAGTGTTGTGGCGGGTGGAAACGCCCGACACGCGTCTCCAGGGTGTGCCCCCCTCACGGACGGCGCCGCCGCCGGCACCTGGAGGGGGGAAACGGACGCGTCTGGTCTACACGGAGGGGATCTTGCTATGGGTCTGGCCCGGATGTTGCTCCAAAGTGTTCCTGTGGGCTGACCTACCACAACCGGGTGGATAGGTCCACTGCTCAAAGCCCGTCCGTGCAAAGTCAAAGGGCTAGATCCCGTGGTCAAACGCTACAGCGTTAGGCGGGAAGGGGGCCCTGGGGGGTAGCAATGCCACCCGAGCGTCGCACCGGGCCCCCATACATGCGGGGTGGTGTGGTGGCATGTCCAAAGAGGCGGCACGCGTCTCCGGGGGGTGCCCCCCCTCATGAATGGCGATGACACGGTAGTAGACGTTCTGCGGTAACGATGCGGCGTGAATATTATTAAATACTCGGAGCGCGATAAAATCATGAGTTTTTTACACGACGCGGGCGCATGTGCTGTAGGCCTGATGGTAATTTTTCATAATTGTTCGTGATGGAGTAGTATCTGAACAATTCCCTCTATGCGGATTGCTCTTCGCGTGTCTACGACTGTGGCCGGCGGCCTCCGGGGGCTAGCATGCTGCCAAATCTTGCGTAGGCGGCCTCTCACAAGTCTGAAAGTGTTGTGGCGGGTGCAAACGCCCGGCACGCGTCTCCGGGGTGTGCCCCCCCTCATGGACGGCGCCGCCGCCGGCACCTGGAGGGGGGAAACGGACGCGTCGGGTCTACACGGAGGGGATCTTGCTGTGGGTCTGGCCCGGATGTTGCTCCAAAGTGTTCCTATGGGCTGACCTACCACAACCGGGTGGATAGGTCCACTGCTCAAAGCCCGTCCGTGCAAAGTCAAAGGGCTAGATCCCGTGGTCAAACGCTACAGGGTTAGGCGGGACGGGGGCCCTGGGGGGTAGCAATGCCACCCGAGCATCGCACCGGGCCCCCATACATTCGGGGTGGTGTGGTGGCATGTCAGAAGAGGCGGCACGCGTCTCTGGGGGTGCCCCCCCTCACGAACGGCGATGGCACGGTAGTAGACGTTCTGCGGTAACGATGCGGCGTGAATATTATTAAATACTCGGAGCGCGATAAAATCATGAGTTTTTTACACGACGCGGGCACATGTGCTGTAGGACTGATGGTAAGTTTTCATAATTGTTCGTGATGGAGTAGTATCTCAGAAATTCCCTCTATGCGGATTGCTCTTCGCGTGTCTACGACTGTGGCCGGCGGCCTCCGGGGGCTAGCATGCCGCCAAATCTTGCGTAGGCGGCCTCTCACAAGTCTGGAAGTGTTGTGGCGGGTTCAAACGCCTGACACGCGTCTCCGGGGTGTGCCCCCTCACGGACGGCGCCGCCGCCGGCACCAGGAGGGGGGAAACGGACGCGTCTGGTCTACACGGAGGGGATCTTGCTGTGGGTCTGGCCCGGATGTTGCTCCAAAGTGTTCCTATGGGCTGACCTACCACAACCGGGTGGATAGGTCCACTGCTCAAAGCCCGTCCGTGCAAAGTCAAATGGCTAGATCCCGTGGTCAAACGCTACAGGGTTAGGCGGGACGGGGGCCCTGGGGGGTAGCAATGCCACCCGAGCATCGCACCGGGCCCCCATACATGCGGGGTGGTGTGGTGGCATGTCCGAAGAGGCGGCACGCGTCTCCGGGGGGTGCCCCCCTCACGAACGGCGATGACACGGTAGTAGACGTTCTGCGGTAACGATTTGGCGTGAATATTATTAAATACTCGGAGCACGATAAAATCATGAGTATTTTACACGAGGCGGGCACATGTGTTGTAGGACTGATGGTAATTTTTCATAATTGTTCGTGATTGAGTAGTATCTGAACAATTCCCTCTATGCGGATTGCTCTTCGCGTGTCTACGACTGTGGCCGGCGGCCTCCGGGGGCTAGCATGCCGCCAAATCTTGCGTAGGCGGCCTCTGACAAGTCTGGAAGAGTTGTGGCGGGTGCAAACGCCCGGCACGCGTCTCCGGGGTGTGCCCTCCTCACGGACGGCGCCGCCGCCGGCACCTGGAGGGGGGAAACGGACGCGTCTGGTCTACACGGAGGGGATCTTGCTGTGGGTCTGGCTCGGATGTTGCTCCAAAGTGTTCCTATGGGCTGACCTACCACAACCGGGTGGATAGGTCCACTGCTCAAAGCCCATCCGTGCAAAGTCAAAGGGCTAGATCTCGTGGTCAAACGCTACAGGGTTAGGCGGGACGGCGGCCCTGGGGGGGTAGCAATGCCACCCGAGCATCGCACCGGGCCCCCATACATGCGGGGTGGTGTGGTGGCATGTCCGAAGAGGCGGCACGCGTCTCCGGGGGGTGCCCCCCCTCACGAACGGCGATGACACGGTAGTAGACGTTCTGCGGTAACGATGCGGCGTGAATATTCTTAAATACTCGGAGCGCGATAAAATCATGAGTTTTTTACACGACGCGGGCACATGTGCTGTAGGACTGATAGTAATTTTTCATAATTGTTCGTGATGGAGTAGTATCTGAACAATTCCCTCTATGCGGATTGCTCTTCGCGTGTCTATGACTGTGCCCGGCGGCCTCCGGGGGCTAGCATGCCGCCAAATATTGCGTAGGCGGCCTCTCACAAGTCTGGAAGTGTTGTGGCGGATGCAAACGCCCGGCACGCGTCTCCGGGGTGTGCCCCCCTCACGGACGGCGCCGCCGCCGGCACCTGGAGGGGGGAAACGGACGCGTCGGGTCTACACGGAGGGGATCTTGCTGTGGGTCTGGCCCCGATGTTGCTCCAAAGTGTTCCTATGGGCTGACCTACCACAACCGGGTGGATAGGTCCACTGCTCAAAGCCCGTCCGTGCAAAGTCAAAGGGCTAGATCCCGTGGTCAAACGCTACAGGGTTAGGCGGGACGGGGGCCCTGGGGGGGTAGCAATGCCACCCGAGCGTCGCACCGGGCCCCCATACTTGCGGGGTGGTGTGGTGGCATGCCGAAGAGGCGGCACGCGTCTCCGGGGGGGTGCCCCCCTCACGAACGGCGATGACACGGTAGTAGACGTTCTGCGGTAACGATGCGGCGTGAATATTATTAAATACTCGGAGCGCGATAAAATCATGAGTTTTTTACACGACGCGGGCACATGTGCTGTAGGACTGATGGTAAGTTTTCATAATTGTTCGTGATGGAGTAGTATCTGAGAAATTCCCTCTATGCGGATTGCTCTTCGCGTGTCTACGACTGTGGCCGGCGGCCTCCGGGGGCTAGCATGCCGCCAAATCTTGCGTAGGCGGCCTCTCACAAGTCTGGAAGTGTTGTGGCGGGTGCAAACGCCCGACACGCGTCTCCAGGGTGTGCCCCCTCACGGACGGCGCCGCCGCCGGCACCTAGAGGGGGGAAACGGACGCGTGGTCTACACGGAGGGGATCTTATTGTGGGTCTGGCCCGGAAGTTGCTCCAAAGTGTTCCTATGGGCTGACCTACCACAACCGGGTGGATAGGTCCACTGCTCAAAGCCCGTCTGTGCAAAGTCAAAGGGCTAGATCCCGTGGTCAAACGCTACAGGGTTAGGCGGGAAGGGGGCCCTGGGGGGTAGCAATGCCACCCGAGCGTCGCACCGGGCCCCCATACATGCGGGGTGGTGTGGTGGCATGTCCGAAGAGGCGGCACGCGTCTCCGGGGGGTGCCCCCCTCACGAACGGCGATGACACGATAGTAGACGTTCTGCGGTAACGATGTGGCGTCAATATTATTAAATACTGGGAGCGCGATAAAATCATGAGTTTTTTACACGACGCGGGCACATGTGCTGTAGGACTGATGGTAAGTTTTCATACTGTTCGTGATGGATTAGTATCTGAACAATTCCCTCTATGCGGATTGCTCTTCGCGTGTCTACGACTGTGGCCGGCGGCCTCCGGGGGCTAGCCTGCCGCCAAATCGTGCGTAGGCGGCCTCTCACTAGTCTGGAAGTGTTGTGGCGGGTGCAAACGCCCGATACGCGTCTCCAGGGTGTGCCCCCTCACGGACGGCGCCGCCGCCGGCACCTGGAGGGGGGAAACGGACGCGTCTGGTCTACACGGAGGGGATCTTGCTGTGGGTCTGGCCCGGATGTTGCTCCAAAGTGTTCCTATGGGCTGACCTACCACAACCGGGTGGATAGGTCCACTGCTCAAAGCCCGTCCGTGCAAAGTCAAAGGGCTAGATCCCGTAGTCAAACGCTACAGGGTTAGGCGGGAAGGGGGCCCTGGGGGGTAGCAATGCCACCCGAGCGTCGCACCGGGCCCCCATACATGCGGGGTGGTGTGGTGGCATGTCCGAAGAGGCGGCACGCGTCTCCGGGGGGTGCCCCCCCTCACGAACGGCGATGACACGGTAGTAGACGTTCTGCGGTAACGATGCGGCGTGAATATTATTAAATACTTGGAGCGCGATAAAATCATGAGTATTTTACACGACGCGTGCACATGTGCTGTAGGACTGATGGTAATTTTTCATAATTGTTCGTGATGGAGTAGTATCTGAACAATTCCCTCTATGCGGAT
Organism: Triticum aestivum; assembly: GCF_018294505.1. Lineage (NCBI taxonomy): Eukaryota > Viridiplantae > Streptophyta > Magnoliopsida > Poales > Poaceae > Triticum > Triticum aestivum. The sequence continues at coordinate 1,183,514 of NC_057811.1, read as the reverse complement.
TGCTCTTCGCGTGTCTACGACTGTGGACGGCGGCCTCCGGGGGCTAGCATGCCGCCAAATCATGCGTAGGCGGCCTCTCACAAGTCTGGAAGTGTTGTGGCGGGTGCAAACGCCCGGCACGCGTCTCCGGGGTGTGCCCCCCCCCTCACGGACGGCGCCGCCGCCGGCACCTGGAGGGGGGAAACGTACGCGTCGGGTCTACATGGAGGGGATCTTGCTATGGGTCTGGCCCGGATGTTGCTCCAAAGTGTTCCGATGGGCTGACCAGCCACAACCGGGTGGATAGGTCCACTGCTCAAAGCCCGTCCGTGCAAAGTCAAAGGGCTAGATCCCGTGGTCAAACGCTACAGGGTTAGGCGGGACGGGGGCCCTGGGGGGTAGCAATGCCACCCGAGCATCGTACCGGGCCCCCATACATGCGGGGTGGTGTGGTGGCATGTCCGAAGAGGCGGCACGTGTCTCCGGGGGGTGCCCCCCCTCACGAACGGCGATGACACGGTAGTAGACGTTCTGCGGTAACGATGCGGCGTGAATATTATTAAATACTCGGAGCGCGATAAAATCATGAGTTTTTTACACGACGCGGGCACATGTGCTGTAGGACTGATGGTAAGTTTTCATAATTGTTCGTGATGGAGTAGTATCTGAGAAATTCCCTCTATGCGGATTGCTCTTAGCGTGTCTACGACTGTGGCCGGCGGCCTCCGGGGGCTAGCATGCCGCCAAATCTTGCGTAGGCGGCCTCTCACAAGTCTGGAAGTGTTGTGGCGGGTGCAAACGCCCGACACGCGTCTCCAGGGTGTGCCCCCTCACGGACGGCGCCGCCGCCGGCACCTGGAGGGGGGAAACGGACGCGTGGTCTACACGGAGGGGATCTTATTGTGGGTCTGGCCCGGAAGTTGCTCCAAAGTGTTCCTATGGGCTGACCTACGACAACCGGGTGGATAGGTCCACTGCTCAAAGCCCGTCTGTGCAAAGTCAAAGGGCTAGATCCCGTGGTCAAACGCTACAGGGTTAGGCGGGAAGGGGGCCCTGGGGGGTAGCAATGCCACCCGAGCGTCGCACCGGGCCCCCATACATGCGGGGTAGTGTGGTGGCATGTCCGAAGAGGCGGCACGCGTGTCCGGGGGGTGCCCCCCTCACGAACGGCGATGACACGATAGTAGACGTTCTGCGGTAACGATGCGGCGTGAATATTATTAAATACTTGGAGCGCGATAAAATCATGAGTTTTTTACACGACGCGGGCACATGTGCTGTAGGACTGATGGTAAGTTTTCATAATTGTTCGTGATGGAGTAGTATCTGAACAATTCCCTCTATGCGGATTGCTCTTCGCGTGTCTACGACTGTGGCCGGCGGCCTCCGGGGGCTAGCATGCCGCCAAATCTTGCGTAGGCGGCCTCTCACAAGTCTGGAAGTGTTGTGGCGGGTGCAAACGCCCGACACGCGTCTCCAGGGTGTGCCCCCTCACGGACGGCGCCGCCGCCGGCACCTGGAGGGGGGAAACGGACGCGTGGTCTACACGGAGGGGATCTTATTGTGGGTCTGGCCCGGAAGTTGCTCCAAAGTGTTCCTATGGGCTGACCTACCACAACCGGGTGGATAGGTCCACTGCTCAAAGCCCGTCTGTGCAAAGTCAAAGGGCTAGATCCCGTGGTCAAACGCTACAGGGTTAGGCGGGAAGGGGGCCCTGGGGGGTAGCAATGCCACCCGAGCGTCGCACCGGGCCCCCATACATGCGGGGTGGTGTGGTGGCATGTCCGAAGAGGCGGCACGCGTCTCCGGGGGGTGCCCCCCTCACGAACGGCGATGACACGATAGTAGACGTTCGGCGGTAACGATGTGGCGTCAATATTATTAAATACTGGGAGCGCGATAAAATCATGAGTTTTTTACACGACGCGGGCACATGTGCTGTAGGACTGATGGTAAGTTTTCATAACTGTTGATGATGGATTAGTATCTGAACAATTCCCTCTATGCGGATTGCTCTTCGCGTGTCTACGACTGTGGCCGGCGGCCTCCGGGGGCTAGCCTGCCGCCAAATCTTGCGTAGGCGGCCTCTCACTAGTCTGGAAGTGTTGTGGCGGGTGCAAACGCCCGACACGCGTCTCCAGGGTGTGCCCCCTCACGGACGGTGCCGCCGCCGGCACCTGGAGGGGGGAAACGGACGCGTCTGGTCTACACGGAGGGGATCTTGCTGTGGGTCTGGCCCGGATGTTGCTCCAAAGTGTTCCTATGGGCTGACCTACCACAACCGGGTGGATAGGTCCACTGCTCAAAGCCCGTCCGTGCAAAGTCAAAGGGCTAGATCCCGTAGTCAAACGCTACAGGGTTAGGCGGGAAGGGGGCCCTGGGGGGTAGCAATGCCACCCGAGCGTCGCACCGGGCCCCCATACATGCGGGGTGGTGTGGTGGCATGTCCGAAGAGGCGGCACGCGTCTCCGGGGGGTGCCCCCCCTCACGAACGGCGATGACACGGTAGTAGACGTTCTGCGGTAACGATGCGGCGTGAATATTATTAAATACTCGGAGCGCGATAAAATCATGAGTATTTTACACGATGCGTGCACATGTGCTGTAGGACTGATGGTAATTTTTCATAATTGTTCGTGATGGAGTAGTATCTGAACAATTCCCTCTATGCGGATTGCTCTTCGCGTGTCTACGACTGTGGCCGGCGGCCTCCGGGGGCTAGCATGCCGCCAAATCATGCGTAGGCGGCCTCTCACAAGTCTGGAAGTGTTGTGGCGGGTGCAAACGCCTGGCACGCGTCTCCGGGGTGTGCCCCCCCCCTCACGGACGGCGCCGCCGCCGGCACCTGGAGGGGGGAAACGTACGCGTCGGGTCTACACGGAGGGGATCTTGCTATGGGTCTGGCCCGGATGTTGCTCCAAAGTGTTCCGATGGGCTGACCAGCCACAACCGGGTGGATAGGTCCACTGCTCAAAGCCCGTCCGTGCAAAGTCAAAGGGCTAGATCCCGTGGTCAAACGCTACAGGGTTAGGCGGGACGGGGGCCCTGGGGGGTAGCAATGCCACCCGAGCATCGTACCGGGCCCCCATACATGCGGGGTGGTGTGGTGGCATGTCCGAAGAGGCGGCACGTGTCTCCGGGGGGTGCCCCCCCTCACGAACGGCGATGACACGGTAGTAGACGTTCTGCGGTAACGATGCGGCGTGAATATTATTAAATACTCGGAGCGCGATAAAATCATGAGTTTTTTACACGACGCGGGCACATGTGCAGTAGGACTGATGGTAAGTTTTCATAATTGTTCGTGATGGAGTAGTATCTGAGAAATTCCCTCTATGCGGATTGCTCTTAGCGTGTCTACGACTGTGGCCGGCGGCCTCCGGGGGCTAGCATGCCGCCAAATCTTGCGCAGGCGGCCTCTCACAAGTCTGGAAGTGTTGTGGCGGGTGCAAACGCCCGACACGCGTCTCCAGGGTGTGCCCCCTCAAGGACGGCGCCGCCGCCGGCACCTGGAGGGGGGAAACGGACGCGTGGTCTACACGGAGGGGATCTTATTGTGGGTCTGGCCCGGAAGTTGCTCCAAAGTGTTCCTATGGGCTGACCTACGACAACCGGGGGGATAGGTCCACTGCTCAAAGCCCGTCTGTGCAAAGTCAAAGGGCTAGATCCCGTGGTCAAACGCTACAGGGTTAGGCGGGAAGGGGGCCCTGGGGGGTAGCAATGCCACCCGAGCGTCGCACCGGGCCCCCATACATGCGGGGTAGTGTGGTGGCATGTCCGAAGAGGCGGCACGCGTCTCCGGGGGGTGCCCCCCTCACGAACGGCGATGACACGATAGTAGACGTTCTGCGGTAACGATGCGGCGTGAATATTATTAAATACTTGGAGCGCGATAAAATCATGAGTTTTTTACACGACGCGGGCACATGTGCTGTAGGACTGATGGTAAGTTTTCATAATTGTTCGTGATGGAGTAGTATCTGAACAATTCCCTCTATGCGGATTGCTCTTCGCGTGTCTACGACTGTGGCCGGCGGCCTCCGGGGGCTAGCCTGCCGCCAAATCTTGCGTAGGCGGCCTCTCACTAGTCTGGAAGTGTTGTGGCGGGTGCAAACGCCCGACACGCGTCTCCAGGGTGTGCCCCCTCACGGACGGCGCCGCCGCCGGCACCTGGAGGGGGGAAACGGACGCGTCTGGTCTACACGGAGGGGATCTTGCTGTGGGTCTGGCCCGGATGTTGCTCCAAAGTGTTCCTATGGGCTGACCTACCACAACCGGGTGGATAGGTCCACTGCTCAAAGCCTGTCCGTGCAAAGTCAAAGGGCTAGATCCCGTAGTCAAACGCTACAGGGTTAGGCGGGAAGGGGGCCCTGGGGGGTAGCAATGCCACCCGAGCGTCGCACCGGGCCCCCATACATGCGGGGTGGTGTGGTGGCATGTCCGAAGAGGCGGCACGCGTCTCCGGGGGGTGCCCCCCCTCACGAACGGCGATGACACGGTAGTAGACGTTCTGCGGTAACGATGCGGCGTGAATATTATTAAATACTCGGAGCGCGATAAAATCATGAGTTGTTTACACGACGCGTGCACATGTGCTGTAGGACTGATGGTAATTTTTCATAATTGTTCGTGATGGAGTAGTATCTGAACAATTCCCTCTATGTGGATTGCTCTTCGCGTGTCTACGACTGTGGCCGGCGGCCTCCGGGGGCTAGCATGCCCCCAAATCATGCGTAGGCGGCCTCTCACAAGTCTGGAAGTGTTGTGGCGGGTGCAAACGCCCGGCACGCGTCTCCGGGGTGTGCCCCCCCTCACGGACGGCGCCGCCGCCGGCACCTGGAGGGGGGAAACGTACGCGTCGGGTCTACACGGAGGGGATCTTGCTATGGGTCTGGCCCGGATGTTGCTCCAAAGTGTTCCTATGGGCTGACCAGCCACAACCGGGTGGATAGGTCCACTGCTCAAAGCCCGTCCGTGCAAAGTCAAAGGGCTAGATCCCGTGGTCAAACGCTACAGGGTTAGGCGGGACGGGGGCCCTGGGGGGTAGCAATGCTACCAGAGCATCGTACCGGGCCCCCATACATGCGGGGTGGTGTGGTGGCATGTCCGAAGAGGCGGCACGCGTCTCCGGGGGGTGCCCCCCCTCACGAACGGCGATGACACGGTAGTAGACGTTCTGCGGTAACGATGCGGCGTGAATATTATTAAATACTCGGAGCGCGATAAAATCATGAGTTTTTTACACGACGCGGGCACATGTGCTGTAGGACTGATGGTAATTTTCATAATTGTTCGTGATGGAGTAGTATCTGAACAATTCCCTCTATGCGGATTGCTCTTCGCGTGTCTACGACTGTGGCCGGCGGCCTCCGGGGGCTAGCATGCCGCCAAATCTTGCGAGGCGGCCTCTCACAAGTATGGCAGTGTTGTGGCGGGTGCAAACGCCCGGCACGCGTTTCCGGGGTGTTCCCCCCTCACGGACGGCGCCACCGCCGGCACCTCGAGGGGGGAAATGGACGCGTCGGGTCTACACGGAGGGGACCTTGCTGTGGGTTTGGCCCGGATGTTGCTCCAAAGTGTTCCTATGGGCTGTCCTGCCACAACCGGGTGGATAGGTCCACTGCTCAAAGCCCGTCTGTGCAAAGTCAAAGGGCTAGATCCCGTGGTCAAACGATACAGGGTTAGGCGGGACGGGGGCCCTGGGGGGTAGCAATGCCACCCGAGCGTCGCACCGGGCCCCCATACATGCGGGGTGGTGTGGTGGCATGTCCGAAGAGGCGGCACGCGTCTCCGGGGGGTGCCCCCCTCACGAACGGCGATGACACGGTAGTAGACGTTCTGCGGTAACGATGCGGCGTGAGTATTCTTAAATTCTCGGAGCGCGATAAAATCATGAGTTTTTTACACGACGCGGGCACATGTGCTGTAGGACTGATGGTAATTTTTCATAATTGTTCGTGATGGAGTAGTATCTGAACAATTCCCTCTATGCGGATTGCTCTTCGCGTGTCTATGACTGTGGCCGGCGGCCTCCGGGGGCTAGCATGCCGCCAAATATTGCGTAGGCGGCCTCTCACAAGTCTGGAAGTGTTGTGGCGGATGCAAACGCCCGGCACGCGTCTCCGGGGTGTGCCCCCCTCACGGACGGCGCCGCCGCCAGCACCTGGAGGGGGGAAACGGACGCGTCGGGTCTACACGGAGGGGATCTTGCTGTGGGTCTGGCCCCGATGTTGCTCCAAAGTGTTCCTATGGGCTGACCTACCACAACCGGGTGGATAGGTCCACTGCTCAAAGCCCGTCCGTGCAAAGTCAAAGGGCTAGATCCCGTGGTCAAACGCTACAGGGTTAGGCGGGACGGGGGCCCTGGGGGGGTAGCAATGCCACCCGAGCGTCGCACCGGGCCCCCATACTTGCGGGGTGGTGTGGTGGCATGCCGAAGAGGCGGCACGCGTCTCCGGGGGGGTGCCCCCCTCACGAACGGCGATGACACGGTAGTAGACGTTCTGCGGTAACGATGCGGCGTGAATATTATTAAATACTCGGAGCGCGATAAAATCATGAGTTTTTTACACGACGCGGGCACATGTGCTGTAGGACTGATGGTAAGTTTTCATAATTGTTCGTGATGGAGTAGTATCTGAGAAATTCCCTCTATGCGGATTGCTCTTCGCGTGTCTACGACTGTGGCCGGCGGCCTCCGGGGGCTAGCATGCCGCCAAATCTTGCGTAGGCGGCCTCTCACAAGTCTGGAAGTGTTGTGGCGGGTGCAAACGCCCGACACGCGTCTCCAGGGTGTGCCCCCTCACGGACGGCGCCGCCGCCGGCCCCTGGAGGGGGGAAACGGACGCGTGGTCTACACGGAGGGGATCTTATTGTGGGTCTGGCCCGGAAGTTGCTCCAAAGTGTTCCTATGGGCTGACCTACCACAACCGGGTGGATAGGTCCACTGCTCAAAGCCCGTCTGTGCAAAGTCAAAGGGCTAGATCCCGTGGTCAAACGCTACAGGGTTAGGCGGGACGGGGGCCCTGGGGTGTAGCAATGCCACCCGAGCGTCGCACCGGGCCCCCATACATGCGGGGTAGTGTGGTGGCATGTCCGAAGAGGCGGCACGCGTCTCCGGGGGGTGCCCCCCTCACGAACGGCGATGACACGGTAGTAGACGTTCTGCGGTAACGATGCGGCGTGAATATTATTAAATACTGGGAGCGCGATAAAATCATGAGTTTTTTACACGACGCGGGCACATGTGCTGTAGGACTGATGGTAATTTTCATAATTGTTCGTGATGGAATAGTATCTGAACAATTCCCTCTATGCGGATTGCTCTTCGCGTGTCTACGACTGTGGCCGGCGGCCTCCGGGGGCTAGCATGCCGCCAAATCTTGCGAGGCGGCCTCTCACAAGTCTGGCAGTGTTGTGGCGGGTGCAAACGCCCGGCACGCGTTTCCGGGGTGTGCCCCCCCTCACGGACGGCGCCACCGCCGGCACCTGGAGGGGGGAAATGGACGCGTCGGGTCTACACGGAAAGGACCTTGCTGTGGGTTTGGCCCGGATGTTGCTCCAAATTGTTCCTATGGGCTGTCCTGCCACAACCGGGTGGATAGGTCCACTGCTCAAAGCCCGTCTGTGCAAAGTCAAAGGGCTAGATCCCGTGGTCAAAGGATACAGGGTTAGGCGGGACGGGGGCCCTGGGGGTTAGCAATGTCACCCGAGCGTCGCACCGGGCCCCCATACAGGCGGGGTGGTGTGGTGGCATGTCCGAAGAGGCGGCACGCGTCTCCGGGGGGTGCCCCCCCTCACGAACGGCGATGACACGGTAGTAGACGTTCTGCGGTAACGATGCGGCGTGAATATTATTAAATACTCGGAGCGCGATAAAATCATGAGTTTTTTACACGACGCGGGCACATGTGCTGTAGGACTGATGGTAATTTTTCATAACTGTTCGTGATGGAGTAGTATCTGAACAATTCCCTCTATGCGGATTGCTCTTCGCGTGTCTACGACTGTGGCCGGCGGCCTCCGGGGGCTAGCATGCCGCCAAATCTTGCGTAGGCGGCCTCTCACAAGTCTGGAAGTGTTGTGGCGGGTGCAAACGCCCGACACGCGTCTCCAGGGTGTGCCCCCTCACGGACGGCGCCGCCGCCGGCACCTGGAGGGGGGAAACGGACGCGTCTGGTCTACACGGAGGGGATCTTGCTGTGGGTCTGGCCCGGATGTTGCTCCAAAGTGTTCCTATGGGCTGACCTACCACAACCGGGTGGATAGGTCCACTGCTCAAAGCCCGTCCGTGCAAAGTCAAAGGGCTAGATCCCGTAGTCAAACGCTACAGGGTTAGGCGGGAAGGGGGCCCTGGGGGGTAGCAATGCCACCCGAGCGTCGCACCGGGCCCCCATACATGCGGGGTGGTGTGGTGGCATGTCCGAAGAGGCGGCACGCGTCTCCGGGGGGTGCCCCCCCTCACGAACGGCGATGACACGGTAGTAGACGTTCTGCGGTAACGATGCGGCGTGAATATTATTAAATACTCGGAGCGCGATAAAATCATGAGTTTTTTACACGACGCGTGCACATGTGCTGTAGGAATGATGGTAATTTTTCATAATTGTTCGTGATGGAGTAGTATCTGTACAATTCCCTCTATGCGGATTGCTCTTCGTGTGTCTACGACTGTGGCCGGCGGCCTCCGGGGGCTAGCATGCCGCCAAATCATGCGTAGGCGGCCTCTCACAAGTCTGGAAGTGTTGTGGCGGGTGCAAACGCCCGGCACGCGCCTCCGGGGTGTGCCCCCCCCCCTTCACGGACGGCGCCGCCGCCGGCACCTGGAGGGGGGAAACGGACGCGTCGGGTCTACACGGAGGGGATCTTGCTATGGGTCTGGCCCGGATGTTGCTCCAAAGTGTTCCTATGGGCTGACCAGCCACAACCGGGTGGATAGGTCCACTGCTCAAAGCCCGTCCGTGCAAAGTCAAAGGGCTAGATCCCGTGGTCAAACGCTACAGGGTTAGGCGGGACGGGGGCCCTGGGGGTAGCAATGCCACCCGAGCATCGTACCGGGCCCCCATACATGCGGGGTGGTGTGGTGGCATGTCCGAAGAGGCGGCACGCGTCTCCGGGGGGTGGCCCCCCTCACGAACGGCGATGACACGGTAGTAGACGTTCTGCGGTAACGATGCGGCGTGAATATTATTAAATACTCGGAGCGCGATAAAATCATGAGTTTTTTACCCGACGCGGGCACATGTGCTGTAGGACTGATGGTAATTTTCATAATTGTTCGTGATTGAGTAGTATCTGAACAATTCCCTCTATGCGGATTGCTCTTCGCGTGTCTACGACTGTGGCCGGCGGCCTCCGGGGGCTAGCATGCCGCCAAATCTTGCGAGGCGGCCTCTCACAAGTCTGGCAGTGTTGTGGCGGGTGCAAACGCCCGGCACGCGTTTCCGGGGTGTGCCCCCCCTCACGGACGGCGCCACCGCCGGCACCTGGAGGGGGGAAATGGACGCGTCGGGTCTACACGGAGGGGACCTTGCTGTGGGTTTGGCCTGGATGTTGCTCCAAAGTGTTCCTATGGGCTGTCCTGCCACAACCGGGTGGATAGGTCCACTGCTCAAAGCCCGTCTGTGCAAAGTCAAAGGGCTAGATCCCGTGGTCAAACGATACAGGGTTAGGCGGGACGGGGGCCCTGGGGGGTAGCAATGCCACCCGAGCGTCGCACCGGGCCCCCATACATGCGGGGTGGTGTGGTGGCATGTCCGAAGAGGCGGCACGCGTCTCCGGGGGGTGCCCCCCCTCACGAACGGCGATGACACGGTAGTAGACGTTCTGCGGTAACGATGCGGCGTGAATATTATTAAATACTCGGAGCGCGATAAAATCATGAGTTTTTTACACGACGCGTGCACATGTGCTGTGGGAATGATGGTAATTTTTCATAATTGTTCGTGATGGAGTAGTATCTGAACAATTCCCTCTATGCGGATTGCTCTTCGTGTGTCTACGACTGTGGCCGGCGGCCTCCGGGGGCTAGCATGCTGCCAAATCATGCGTAGGCGGCCTCTCACAAGTCTGGAAGTGTTGTGGCGGGTGCGAACGCCCGGCACGCGTCTCCGGGGTGTGCCCACCCCCCTCACGGACGGCGCCGCCGCCGGCACCTGGAGGGGGGAAACGGACGCGTCGGGTCTACACGGAGGGGATCTTGCTATGGGTCTGGCCCGGATGTTGCTCCAAAGTGTTCCTATGGGCTGACCAGCCACAACCGGGTGGATAGGTCCACTTCTCAAAGCCCGTCCGTGCAAAGTCAAAGCGCTAGATCCCGTGGTCAAACGCTACAGGGTTAGGCGGGACGGGGGCCCTGGGGGGTAGCAATGCCACCCGAGCATCGTACCGGGCCCCCATACATGCGGGGTGGTGTGGTGGCATGTCCGAAGAGGCGGCATGCGTCTCCGGGGGGTGCCCCCCCTCACGAACGGCGATGACACGGTAGTAGACGTTCTGCGGTAACGATGCGGCGTGAATATTATTAAATACTCGGAGCGCGATAAAATCATGAGTTTTTTACACGACGCGGGCACATGTGCTGTAGGACTGATGGTAATTTTCATAATTGTTCGTGATGGAGTAGTATCTGAACAATTCCCTCTATGCGGATTGCTCTTCGCGTGTCTACGACTGTGGCCGGCGGCCTCCGGGGGCTAGCATGCCGCCAAATCTTGCGAGGCGGCCTCTCACAAGTCTGGAAGTGTTGTGGCGGGTGCAAACGCCCGGCACGCGTTTCCGGGGTGTGCCCCCCCTCACGGACGGCGCCACCGCCGGCACCTGGAGGGGGGAAATGGACGCGTCGGGTCTACACGGAGGGGATCTTGCTGTGGGTTTGGCCCGGGTGTTGCTCCAAAGTGTTCCTATGGGCTGTCCTGCCACAACCGGGTGGATAGGTCCACTGCTCAAAGCCCGTCCGTGCAAAGTCAAAGGGCTAGATCCCGTGGTCAAACGCTACAGGGTTAGGCGGGAAGGGGGCCCTGGGGGGTAGCAATGCCACCCGAGCGTCGCACCGGGCCCCCATACATGCGGGGTGGTGTGGTGGCATGTCCGAAGAGGCGGCACGCGTCTGCGGGGGGTGCCCCCCTCGCGAACGGCGATGACACGGTAGTAGACGTTCTGCGGTATCGATGCGGCGTGAATATTATTAAATACTCGGAGCGCGATAAAATCATGAGTTTTTTACACGACGCGGGCACATGTGCTGTAGGACTGATGGTAATTTTTCATAATTGTTCGTGATGGAGTAGTATCTGAACAATTCCCTCTATGCGGATTGCTCTTCGCGTGTCTACGACTGTGGCCGGCGGCCTCCGGGGCTAGCATGCCGCCAAATCATGCGTAGGCGGCCTCTCACAAGTCTGGAAGTGTTGTGGCGGGTGCAAACGCCCGGCACGCGTCTCCAGGGTGTGCCCCCCTCACGGACGGCGCCGCCGCCGGCACCTGGAGGGGGGAAACGGACGCGTCTGGTCTACACGGAGGGGATCTTGCTGTGGGTCTGGCCCGGATGTTGCTCCAAAGTGTTCCTATGGGCTGTCCTGCCACAACCGGGTGGATAGGTCCACTGCTCAAAGCCCGTCCGTGCAAAGTCAAAGGGCTAGATCCCGTGGTCAAACGCTACAGGGTTAGGCGGGAAGGGGGCCCTGGGGGGTAGCAATGCCACCCGAGCGTCGCACCGGGCCCCCATACATGCGGGGTGGTGTGGGGGCATGTCCGAAGAGGCGACACGCGTCTCCGGGGGGTGCCCCCCTCACGAACGGCGATGACACGGTAGTAGACGTTCTGCGGTAACGATGCGGCGTGAATATTATTAAATACTCGGAGCGCGATAAAATCATGAGTTTTTTACACGACGCGGGCACATGTGCTGTAGGACTGATGGTAATTTTCATAATTGTTCGTGATGGAGTAGTATCTGAACAATTCCCTCTATGCGGATTGCTCTTCGCGTGTCTACGACTGTGGGTTTGGCCCGGATGTTGCTCCAAAGTGTTCCTATGGGCTGTCCTGCCACAACCGGGTGGATAGGTCCACTGCTCAAAGCCCGTCCGTGCAAAGTCAAAGGGCTAGATCCCGTGGTCAAACGCTACAGGGTTAGGCGGGACGGGGGCCCTGGGGGGTAGCAATGCCACCCGAGCGTCGCACCGGGCCCCCATACATGCGGGGTGGTGTGGTGGCATGTCCGAAGAGGCGGCACGCGTCTCCGGGGGGTGCCCCCCTCACGAACGGCGATGACACGGTAGTAGACGTTCTGCGGTAACGATGCGGCGTGAATATTATTAAATACTCGGAGCGCGATAAAATCATGAGTTTTTTACACGACGCGGGCACATGTGCTATAGGACTGATGGTAATTTTTCATAATTGTTCGTGATGGAGTAGTATCTGAACAATTCATTCTATGCGGATTGCTCTTCGCGTGTCTACGACTGTGGCCGGCGGCCTCCGGGGGCTAGCATGCCGCCAAATCTTGCGAGGCGGCCTCTCACAAGTCTGGAAGTGTTGTGGCGGGTGCAAACGCCCGGCACGCGTCTCCAGGGTGTGCCCCCCCTCACGGACGGCGCCACCGCCGGCACCTGGAGGGGGGAAACGGACGCGTCTGGTCTACACGGAGGGGATCTTGCTGTGGGTCTGGCCCGGATGTTGCTCCAAAGTGGTCCTATGGGCTGACCTACCACAACCGGGTGGATAGGTCCACTGCTCAAAGCCCGTCCGTGCAAAGTCAAAGGGCTAGATCCCGTGGTCAAACGCTATAGGGTTAGGCGGGAAGGGGGCCCTGGGGGGTAGCAATGCCACCCGAGCGTCGCACCGGGCCCCCATACATGCGGGGTGGTGTGGTGGCATGTCCGAAGAGGCAGCACGCGTCTCCGGGGGGTGCCCCCCTCACGAACGGCGATGACACGGTAGTAGACATTCTGCGGTAACGATGCGGCGTGAATATTATTAAATACTCGGAGCGCGATAAAATCATGAGTTTTTTACACGACGTGGGCACATGTGCTGTAGGACTAATGGTAATTTTTCATAATTGTTCGTGATGGAGTAGTATCTGAACAATTCCCTCTATGCGGATTGCTCTTCGCGTGTCTACGACTGTGGCCGGCGGCCTCCGGGGGCTAGCATGCCGCCAAATCATGCGTAGGCGGCCTCTCACAAGTCTGGAAGTGTTGTGGCGGGTGCAAACGCCCGGCACGCGTCTCCGGGGTGCGCCCCCCCTCACGGACGGCGCCGCCGCCGGCACCTGGAGGGGGGAAACGGACGCGTCGGGTCTACACGGAGGGGATCTTGCTATGGGTCTGGCCCGGATGTTGCTCCAAAGTGTTCCTATGGGCTGACCAGCCACAACCGGGTGGATAGGTCCACTGCTCAAAGCCCGTCCGTGCAAAGTCAAAGGGCTAGATCCCGTGGTCAAACGCTATAGGGTTAGGCGGGACGGGGGCCCTGGGGGGTAGCAATGCCACCCGAGCATCGTACCGGGCCCCCATACATGCGGGGTGGTGTGGTGGCATGTCCGAAGAGGCGGCACGCGTCTCCGGGGGGTGCCCCCCCTCACGAACAGCGATGACACGGTAGTAGACGTTCTGCGGTAACGATGCGGCGTGAATATTATTAAATACTCGGAGCGCGATAAAATCATGAGTTTTTTACACGACGCGGGCACATGTGCTGTAGGACTGATGGTAATTTTCATAATTGTTCGTGATGGAGTAGTATCTGAACAATTCCCTCTATGCGGATTGCTCTTCGCGTGTCTACGACTGTGGTCGGCGGCCTCCGGGGGCTAGCATGCCGCCAAATCTTGCGAGGCGGCCTCTCACAAGTCTGGAAGTGTTGTGGCGGGTGCAAACGCCCGACACGCGTTTCCGGGGTGTGCCCCCCCCTCACGGACGGCGCCACCGCCGGCACCTGGAGGGGGGAAATGGACGCGTCGGGTCTACACGGAGGGGATCTTGCTGTGGGTTTGGCCCGGATGTTGCTCCAAAGTGTTCCTATGGGCTGTCCTGCCACAACCGGGTGGATAGGTCCACTGCTCAAAGCCCGTCCGTGCAAAGTCAAAGGGCTAGATCCCGTGGTCAAACGCTACAGGGTCAGGCGGGACGGGGGCACTGGGGGGTAGCAATGCCTCCCGAGCGTCGCACCGGGCCCCCATACATGCGGGGTGGTGTGGTGGCATGTCCGAACAGGCGGCACGTGTCTCCGGGGGGTGCCCCCCCTCACGAACGGCTATGACACGCTAGTAGACGTTCTGCGGTAACGATGCGGCGTGAATATTATTAAATACTCAGAGCGCGATAAAATCATGATTTTTTACACGACGCGGGCACATGTGCTGTAGGACTGATGGTAATTTTTCATAATTGTTCGTGATGGAGTAGTATCTGAACTATTCCCTCTATGCGGATTGCTCTTCGCGTGTCTACGACTGTGGCCGGCGGCCTCCGGGGGCTAGCATGCCGCCAAATCTTGCGTAGGCGGCCTCTCACAAGTCTGGAAGTGTTGTGGCGGGTGCAAACGCCCGGCACGCGTCTCCGGGGTGTGCCCCCCTGTAACGCCCCGGATCCGATGCGCCAGGTGTCTGCCAGTTGTTCGCTGTCGTTGCCATGTCTTTTGCTTGCGTGTTGCATTTTGCCATGTCATCATCTGCATTTCATATCATGTCATCATGTGCATTGCATTTGCATACGTGTTCGTCTCATGGATCCGAGCATTTTCCCCGTTGTCCGTTTTGCAATCCGGCACTCCTATGTCACCCGGCGCCCCCTTTTGTCTTCTTCTCGTGTGCGGGTGTCAAACTTTCTCGGAATGGGCCGAGGCTTGTCAAGTGGCCTTGGTATACCACCCGGAGACCACCGGTCAAGTTTCGTTCCATTCGGAGGTCGTTTGGTACTCCAACGGTTAACCGGGCCTCCGCAATGTCCATTTGAGTATGCAGCAAAAAACCCCCTCCAAAACCAGCCCAAAGCCCACCAAACTCTCTCCCATGCTCTCGGTCGTTCGATCACGATCGCGTGGGCGAAAACCGCACCTCGTTTGGACTATCCTAGCTCCCTCTACCTATATATGTGTGTCTCTCCCGAGATTTTCGCGCAGATGAACCCTAAAAATCCTCCCCTCTCCGCGCCGGACATGTCCGACCCGCCGCCGGACGTCCGTGCCGCCGCTCCCGGCCAATCCGGAGGCGACACGTCACCCGCGCCGCCTCTCTCTCTCCTCCCCGCCGCCGCGGCCCGCGGAGCCCATCCCGGGCCCGCGCGGGCCCGAGCCGCCGCCGCCGCCGCCGCTCCGAGGCGCCCGCCTCGCGC
>NC_057811.1:1161182-1167802 GCF_018294505.1 Triticum aestivum | reverse complement strand
CTCGCCGGCCGGAGCCCGAGCTCCTCCGGGTCTCCCCGCCGGCGCGCCTCTGCCGCCGAGCTCGGCTCGATCTGGATCCCCGAGCCCGCGTTGACTTCGCCCCCCTCGAGGTTGTTTTTTTTTGCCTAAGTCCTCAATAATTCTCAGTATCTTGCTCTGTTCGAGATGCCGTAACTTTGTGCATGTAGATCCGATTCGCGCGTATAGTATGTCAAATTGTTCGTCTCGCGATGCTCTTCATTTTGTTCAATTGCATCATTTTCATTAGAGGTCATCTTGATGCCCAAATCTTCGTTGGAAGAGGGCTAGTTGCTGTTATTCTCTGGTTCTTATCAGAACTTGGAGATTTGTCATTTTTGTATCATTTATCCTGTGCATATTTTGAGCATGAGCTCTACATGTGTTTTTAAGTATGCCATGCCATCTTTCCGGTGGTATAGCCCTTGTATTTTTGTGATCTCTGTGGTGACTAGCACAAGCATGCAAAGTAGGTCCTGTAATAATTCTGTTTTCAGGGACTTAGTGATTTCTCTAAGTCTTTGTGTGCTGTAATTTTGTTGCCATGTAACTTGATGCTACAGAGAGATCCATGCATATTTTGGAGATGTTCAGTAAGGATGTTTTGTAGCTATAGTTGTAATTGATCCATTCCTGCAATTGTTTGCAATTTTAGAGTA
Source organism: Triticum aestivum (assembly GCF_018294505.1). Taxonomy (NCBI): domain Eukaryota; kingdom Viridiplantae; phylum Streptophyta; class Magnoliopsida; order Poales; family Poaceae; genus Triticum; species Triticum aestivum. The sequence continues at coordinate 1,167,125 of NC_057811.1, read as the reverse complement.
CCATAGCATGACTCAATCTTGCTCTACTTTTGCTATAAAATATTTCTGGCAGATTCTTAACATGATATGCATTTTTGCCAAGCTTATTGTAGTTGATCCATACATGCTATGCAATTGTTCTTGCCATGGATAGCTTCATAAACATGCCATATTACTGTATGTATGCTTGATTTGTCATGAATTGCTCTGTAGTGAGTGCATCAAGCTCATAAAGAGGCCTACATATTAATACTTCTGCCATGCTCTGTTTTCTGCTAAGTCTGAAACCTGATGACGAAACTTGCTACGTTTACATGCTTGCCATCATATCTTAGAGTCGTTTTTGGTTTATGGTCAGTAAGGGACTTTTGTCATGTACTTTTAGTAGAACACTACCATGCCTTATTTTGCTATGTTAAGTTCCTGTAGCATGTTGATACCGTGCTCTGAATATTGCTACCTGATGCTGTTTCTGACATGTCCAGTAATTCTGCTAAGTCTGTGAATCTGTTATTATTTTTGCAATCTTGCCATGTCCTTTTGAGCATGTTCTAGTGATTTATGGAGATAGCTCAGTGTTCATGTTTTGTTGTGCTTTACCTGTACATCATGCCCATTCCTTTTGTTTTCATGTTGAGTTACTGCAGCATACTGATTTGATGCTTGCTAGATTCCTAGTTGCTGTTTTCGTCAGATTGTCGCTATGTATTGTTTGGAGTGTATGTGTTGCACCGTTGCTCCGTTTTGAGCATGCTCTATATGAAATTTGCTTAGTTTTTCATGTAGTATCATATTATCATGATGCTTCCTTGTTTTGAGGTGTTTGCTTGATGTTTGTATGCATTTTGCATCTATGCCATGGTTATCTTGTTTTGCTCATATCTTCTAGGGCGTAGCTCCGAATCTAATGAACTTTATATGTAACTTGACTAGAATTTCGTGTAGATCATCATGGTGCTCTTTAACTTGCTGTTTAACAACTTCAACTTAATGCTTGTTCAGTTCTGGACTAATTTCGAAATTTGCATATGAGGACTTACCGGAATTGTTATATGTTGTTTCCGGCCTCATTTAAACTTGCCTTGATGTGTTGTTCTTGTATGCATCATCTCTTGGCACGAGTAGCTTCATATAGCCTTGTCTTGCATCATTTTTGGTTGTGCTTCATGTCTTGTTCATGTGTGGTGTGTTTACCTTGTTGTGTGCCTCTTCTCGATAGTTCCCGTGTCGTTGCGATCGTGAGGATTCGTTCGTCTTTGTGGCTTCATCTTCTTCATGGATTCGTTCTTCTTCCTTGCGGGATTTCAGGCAAGATGACCGTCACCTTGGATCTCATTACTATCATTGCTATGCTAGTTGCTTCGTTCTATCGCTTTGCTGCGCTACCAATTCTCTTGCTCTTCAAGCCTCCCAAATTGCCATGAACCTCTAACCTTTGTCACCCTTCCTAGCAAACCGTTGTTTGGCTATGTTACCGCTTTGCTCAGCCCCTCTTATAGCGTTGCTAGTTGCAGGTGAAGATTAAGATTGCTCCATGTTGGATTATGTTTAAGTTGGGATATCACAATATCTCTTATATTATTAATGCATCTATATATTTGGTAAAGGGTGGAAGGCTCGGCCTTATGCCTGGTGTTTTGTTCCACTCTTGCCGCCCTAGTTTCCATCATAGCGGTGTTATGTTCCCGGAGTTCGCGTTCCTTACACGGTTGGGTGATTTATGGGACCCCCTTGACAGTTCGCCTTGAATAAAACTCTTCCAGCAAGGCCCAACCTTGGTTTTACCATTTGTCCAGCCTATTTCTTTTCCCTAGGGAGTCGCTCTCTCGAGGGTCATCTTATTTTAACCCCCCCGGGCCAGTGCTTCTCTAAGTGTTGGTCCGAACCGAGCAGCCTGCGGGGCCACCTCGGGGAAACTCGAGGTCTGGTTTTACTCGTAGCTTGACTTATCCGGTGTTGCCCTGAGAACGAGATATGTGCAGCTCCTATCGGGATGTCGGCGCATCGGGTGGCTTTGCTGGTTTTGTTTTACCATTGTCGAAATGTCTTGTAACCGGGATTCCGAGACTGATCGGGTCTTCCCGGGAGAAGGAATATCCTTCGTTGACTGTGAGATCTTATCATGGGCTAAGTTGGGACACCCCTGCAGGGTATTATCTTTCGAAAGCCGTGCCCGCGGTTATGTGGCAGATGGGAATTTGTTAATATCCGGTTGTAGATAACTTGACACTTGACCTTAATTAAAACGCATCAACCGCGTGTGTAGCCGTGATGGTCTCTTCTCGGCGGAGTCCGGGAAGTGAACACGGTTTCTGGGTTATGTTTGACGTAAGTAGGAGTTCAGGATCACTTCTTGATCATTGCTAGTTCACGACCGTTCCTTTGCTTCTCTTCACGCTCTTCTTTGCGTAAGTTAGCCACCATATCATGCTTAGTCGCTGCTGCAACCTCACCACTTTACCCCTTCCTTTCCCATTAAGCTTTGCTAGTCTTGATACCCATGGTAATGGGATTGCTGAGTCCTCGTGGCTCACAGATTACTACACCACTAGTTGCAGGTACAGGTTGTGCGATGATCATGACGCGAGAGCGATGTCGTTTGTTTGGAGTTCTTCTTCTGCTTCTTCTTCGATCAGGGGATAGGTTCCGGGTCGGCAGCCTGGGTTAGCAGGGTGGATGTCGTTTGAGTTTCTGTTTATGTTTCATCCGTAGTCGGATGTTGATCTTATGTATGATGTATTGATGTATTCTTGCGGCATTTGTATGCCTTGTATGTATCCCCAAATATTATGTAATGTTGATGTAATGATATCCACCTTGCAAAAGCGTTTCAATATGCGGTTCTATCCTTGGTGGGGCCTTCGAGTCTCTTTAGGATAAAACTTTTTCTGAGTCTAATTATATCGGAGAGTAGGAATTCTTTTACTCCTCAGCCCCTTCGTCGCTCTGATGAGAAATCTTGACGTAGGTGTTTTGAACTATTCCTCTTCCCCTTCAAATTTTTCTTCAGGATCACGTGGGTAGTTTTCGTTCGTTGTCCTTCCTCTTTTTCAATCCGGAGCATTTCTTTTCGAATGTTTTTTCGGTCCTCGTCATCTTTTGCGAGATCGGTCCTCAGTTATTTCTCTTCCGATGTCGTTTTCCCTGTCCGAAGTTGTCTTTGTTTTTCCCACCCACCCACCCTTTTTCTTCTCGGAACCGGAGTTCGTAATCGAGTATCCATTCTACTCGCGTGCAATCTTTGCATTCTCTCCTCAATGATTTCAACCGATGTTTTTCTCCTCAAAGCTATTCGTCGATTTCCCCTTCCAAGTAGTCGTTGTTTTCCCGCCCTACCACCCCTTTTATTCCCGGAGTCTGAGCCGCTATCCAAGCATCTATTTCATTCGTGCGGAGTATCTTCAGTCTTCCGTCAGTTATTTCAACCGGTGAATTTTTGCCTCGTTCAACATCCTTTCATCTCTTTTCTTCTCCGGTGGATTCAATTCCAATTTTCCGGTAGTGATTATGTTCTTTCCTCGGCTCAAGTGTTTTCCGTTGATCGTTCCCCTCTCGTCATTTAATCGTTCTGGAGTGATGAAGACATCTCAGGAGATTCGTCTGTGTTCGAATTAATTCGAGGTTGTCACCTCATTCTAATATCTCAATTGTTCCGGTGCATCATCTATCTGATCAACAATCCTTTCCTCAACGGTATTTCTCTTCAGTGGGCCCTAACCCACAGGTCTTTTCCCAGGATCTTACCTGACTCTTCTAATTTTTCCGGAGCTATTCTCAAATCCTTTTCGAAGTTTGACGTAAGTATGAATTTCATCAGTCAGATGCCTTTCCAAGATCAATTTCAAATTATTTTCATTGTTCGCTCAACCTCTTCTCTTTTCATTACCCCGGAGTATCTCAACAATTTTGGTGTTATTTCTCGTCGTTCATTCTCAACATTGAAGACCGAAGTACAGTTCTCTCGGAGATTCGCGGTGCTAGCTCGATGTTAGCCTATCCAATTGTTTCTAGCCGTGCATTTATTTTCACCCATACGGAGTATTTCAGGAGTTGTTTTTTGTCCCAATTATCCGGAGGCCATCTGTTCAGAAGATTTCTTCGTCTCAAGTGTTCAAATCCATTCTCCGATCATTCTATATTCGTGCACCTTCGCTCGTCTCCATATTCTTCCGGTGTTTCGTTCAAGTATGCTTCAATCAGCTCGCGATCTCTTCTTTCTATTGCATCTTGATTCCATCAAGTATATTAGTGCTTTTCCTATTTTTCCCGGTGAGTCATCCTCCTTCGTCAGTCAATTTTGAATTCTAACGGTGGCTCGCTCAAGATTTCTTCCTGTTGTTTTCATATCATTTAATTCGTTCTTCCAAATCCTACCGGTGGTTCACGAAGTCTTTCTCAAGTTTTGGCGCTATATCTTTCCCCTTATTTTTTTCCAACAAGAATAAGTTGAATGCAAGATCCGGCTGTCATCAATTAAATTTGATGAGGATAAGCATAACGTAATTCTTATTATTATTTCATCGTCGCCAAGAATTTCCTTTTCTTCAGAGTTTGTTCTTGATGAATAAATTCTAGTCCCAAGTGTTTTCATCTTTTCTTTCCCGGAGTTCAAATTTCCTCGGCCATCATCGTCGGAACCTCCATCTAGATCATCGCAAGACTCAGAGCTTATGCTATTCTTCCATCTATTTTATCTCATCATCCTTTTGTTACCGGAGTTTTTCATGGTGATTCGTCATGTTTTAATTCATTCTTCAAGAGTTCATCAAGATTTTGTTGCTGGAGGTCAAGTATCTTTCTTCTCGCGTCTCGAAGTGCAATTAAATTCTCCGTTTTCTTTTGAAGTGGAGTTTTGCATTTCTTCGTTTTTCTCAGCTATTCTATCTTTTCCGTTGTGGTAGGTTACCACCTCATAATTTCGGGATGTTATCCATAAGTCCACAACAAGCGTATTCTTTTCGTTGTTGATTTTTCTCAACAACTCCGTTCCATCCTTTCTTCTAAGGTTGCTTTCTATTTCATTCGTGGCACAAGTTGTCATTTTCCTCCCTGTTCCTCTCATCCTATTAATTCAATTCTTTCCGGAGATTTTGTGTCGTTCCTTAAGTCAAATATCATCCCATTTCTCGAGCTCGTATTCTATCCCTCCATGTTTCAGCCGGAGTGTTACCTAAATCTTTTCAGCCTTATTGGTTTCTTATCTCGTTCTAATCGGAGTGGTTTCAGAATCTATCTGATTCCGTGAGCATTCGATTCTCGTCATTATCGTCGTTCCTTTTCTTCTCGACTGCTCTTGATTCTTTGATTTCCTCTTGCGATCTTATTCCTTTTTCTGTCTTCTCCCAACCGGAGTGGTTTCGAATTCAGTTTTATTCCTTGAGCTTTTGCTTCTTGTCTCACTCAACGTTCCTTTTTCTTATCAAGTGTTCTCGACTTTGTTCAGCTTCTCTCTCTTTTGTTCTTATTTCACCTCTTCGTTTTTCCCTTCCGTCTCGGTCCTAAGATCTCGGGACGAGATCTCTTGTTAGTGGAGGAGTGTTGTAACGCCCCGGATCCGATGCGCCAGGTGTCTGCCAGTTGTTCGCTGTCGTTGCCATGTCTTTTGCTTGCGTGTTGCATTTTGCCATGTCATCATCTGCATTTCATATCATGTCATCATGTGCATTGCATTTGCATACGTGTTCGTCTCATGGATCCGAGCATTTTCCCCGTTGTCCGTTTTGCAATCCGGCACTCCTATGTCACCCGGCGCCCCCTTTTGTCTTCTTCTCGTGTGCGGGTGTCAAACTTTCTCGGAATGGGCCGAGGCTTGTCAAGTGGCCTTGGTATACCACCCGGAGACCACCGGTCAAGTTTCGTTCCATTCGGAGGTCGTTTGGTACTCCAACGGTTAACCGGGCCTCCGCAATGTCCATTTGAGTATCCAGCAAAAACCCCCCTCCAAAACCAGCCCAAAGCCCACCA
>NC_057811.1:1156087-1161082 GCF_018294505.1 Triticum aestivum | reverse complement strand
GCCCATTCTGGCCCGTTTCGTGGACTATTACTCACTGTTTTGGGGGCCCGGAGTGATTTCCACGATTGACGAACCCCGAGGTGCGTTTACTTATCGGTCATAAACACCCGCAGTTTTAGCCGTTTCTGGCCCGTATCATGGACTATTACACCCAAAGATTTGCCGTAGTAGAGATCCGCATTATGCTAAGCAAACAGTGCTTTATTTGGCATATTTCATGACTTTATAGACAATTACTCGATTGACGTCATTCATTATGTCATAAAAAATAGTCATTATTATTTTTCAACACAAATCTAATGACATCAATTTTATGCTCTAGAAAATTGTCTGAATAAAAAAAATTGCCGAGCGCTTGTTCCAATTAAACAAAATGCACCTAATTTCAATTGGATTGAGTATATCACAAGCACCACAAGCGACTGGGCAGTAGTTGACATGGAATGATAAAGAAGAACAGAAGCAGAATATCGGCCCTTGATTATTTGTATTAACACCAAATGACAACACTTAAAAACAAGAATCGATATATTCAAAGTGTTCACATTACTACTTGGCTCACACTTGAAAATTGCTCTAGCTAATCTCCTAGCAAGGCCCAAGAACCAAGCACAAAATTAAACTCAGGTCTTAACAAGTTCCAGATACGGATGCACTGTATCTAGTGCGATTTGACATACTCCTGCACTATGTTAAGGCCTTCAGATTCTTCGCCATAGTTTCCAAATGAAGCAGCCAAAAATCAGTTTTTGCCTATTATAGGCCACAGTAGTTGCTTGTAGTGGTACAGTAGGAAATCAATAATTACCTTGACGACAACACAGACAGACCTTGTTTGCGAGCTATGTCAGCGAGCTTATTCACATTCCAAGCCTTGTCTCGGTAACCAAGATGGTGAAGTGGAGGATTTGTTTGGCCAAAATCCTTGAATGCATCTATTACTGAATCTATTCAGGATAGTAATGATCATCTCCTCCAGTGATGAATTAGGTTTATACTCCTCATCAAGTTGCCCTGAAGCTCCGGGTGTGGTGTCAACTACTAATGGCGCACCACCCCCAACTTGGCCCATTCCACCGAATGCACCCCCCCCCCCTGTGGACTGCCTTTTCAGCTAAAAAAATAAAAGAAAATGATGAAAATGTCAAAAAAATAAAATAAAATAAGTTTCCCATGTGATATGTGGTCTAGTTGTTGGGAAAATTAACAAATATGAATTTCGACTTTATTTGCAAAATCTCTCTGGAATTTCTGAAAATGGGCATAACTTTTGCATACGAACTCGGATGAAAAAGTTTTTTATATGAAAAATCATCTACTCGAAAAGTTAAATCCGAATTCAACTGGGGGAACCCCGTTGAAGATTTTTAGAATCCCCAAACCCTAAACCCTAAACCCTAAACCCAAACCCTGAACCCTAAACCCTAAACAGTGAGTAATAGTCCCGCAGTTTTGGCCGATTCCGGCCCGTTTCGTGGACTATTACTCACTGTTTTGGGGTCCCGGAGTGATTTCCACGATTGACGAACCCCGGGGGTGCGATTACGTGTCGGTCATCAACACCCGCAGTTTTGGCCGATTCCGGCCCGTTTCGTGGACTATTACTCACTGTTTTGGGGTCCCGGAGTGATTTCCATGATTGATGAACCCCGGGATGCGTTTACGTGTTGGTCATGAACACTCGCACCTATTGCCGATTCTGCCTCGTTTCATGGACTATTACTCACCGTTTTGGGGTCCCGAAGTGTTTTCCATAGTTCTTGAACCCCAAGGTGCAATTACATGTCGGTCATCAACACTCACAGTTTTGACCGATTCTGGCCCGTTTTGTGGACTATTACTCACTGTTTTGGGGTCCCGGAGTGATTTCCACGATTGACAAACCCAGGGGTGCGTTTACGTGTCGGTCATAAACACTCGCTGTTTTGGCTGGCCCATTCTGGCCCGTTTCGTGGACTATTACTCACTGTTTTGGGGGCCCGGAGTGATTTCCACGATTGACGAACCCCGAGGTGCGTTTACTTATCGGTCATAAACACCCGCAGTTTTAGCCGTTTCTAGCCCGTATCATGGACTATTACACCCAAAGATTTGCCGTAGTAGAGATCCGCATTATGCTAAGCAAACAGTGCTTTATTTGGCATATTTCATGACTTTATAGACAATTACTCGATTGACGTCATTCATTATGTCATAAAAAATAGTCATTATTATTTTTCAACACAAATCTAATGACATCAATTTTATGCTCTAGAAAATTGTCTGAATAAAAAAAATTGCCGAGCGCTTGTTCCAATGAAACAAAATGCACCTAATTTCAATTGGATTGAGTATATCACAAGCACCACAAGCGACTGGGCAGTAGTTGACATGGAATGATAACGAAGAACAGAAGCAGAATATCAGCCCTTGATTATTTGTATTAACACCAAATGACAACACTTAAAACAAGAATCGATATATTCAAAGTGTTCACATTACTACTTGGCTCACACTTGAAAATTTCTCTAGCTAATCTCCTAGCAAGGCCCAAGAACCAAGCACAAAATTAAACTCAGGTCTTAACAAGTTCCAGATACGGATGCACTGTATCTAGTGCGATTTGACATACTCTTGCACTATGTTAAGGCCTTCAGATTCTTCGCCATAGTTTCCAAATGAAGCAGCCAAAAATCAGTTTTTGCCTATTATAGGCCACAATAGTTGCTTGTAGTGGTACAGTAGGAAATCAATAATTACCTTGACGACAACACAGACAGACCTTGTTTGCGAGCTATGTCAGCGAGCTTATTCACATTCCAAGCCTTGTCTCGGTAACCAAGATGGTGAAGTTGAGGATTTGTTTGGCCAAAATCCTTGAACGCATCTATTACTGAATCTATTCAGGATAGTAATGATCATCTCCTCCAGTGATGCATTAGGTTTATACTCCTCATCAAGTTGCCCTGAAGCTCCGGGTGTGGTGTCAACTACTAATGGCGCACGGTTGGGGTGGTGCGCCATTAGTAGTTGAACTACTAATGGCACACCACCCCCAACTTGGCCCATTCCACCGAATGCACCCCCCCGCCCCCCGTGTATTGCCTTTTCAGTTAAAAAAAATAAAAGAAAATGATGGAAATGTCAAAAAAATAAAATAAAATAAGTTTCCCATGTGATATGTGGTCTAGTTGTTGGGAAAATTAACAAATATGAATTTCGACTTTATTTGCAAAATCTCTCTGGAATATCTTAAAATGAGCATAACTTTTGCATACGAACTCGGATGAAAAAGTTTTTTATATGAAAAATCATCTACTCGAAAAGTTACATCCGAATTCAACTGGGGGAACCCCGTTGAAGATTTTTAGAATCCCCAAACCCTAAACCCTAAACCCAAACCCTAAACCCTAAACCCTAAACAGTGAGTAATAGTCCCGCAGTTTTGGCCGATTCCGGCCCGTTTCGTGGACTATTACTCACTGTTTTGGGGTCCCGGAGTGATTTCCATGATTGACGAACCCCGGGGGTGCGATTACGTGTCGGTCATCAACACCCGCAGTTTTGGCCGATTCCGGCCCGTTTCGTGGACTATTACTCACTGTTTTGGGGTCCCGGAGTGATTTCCATGATTGATGAACCCCGGGATGCGTTTACGTGTTGGTCATGAACACTCGCACCTATTGCCGATTCTGCCTCGTTTCATGGACTATTACTCACCGTTTTGGGGTCCCGAAGTGTTTTCCATAGTTCTTGAACCCCAAGGTGCAATTACATGTCGGTCATCAACACTCACAGTTTTGACCGATTCTGGCCCATTTTGTGGACTATTACTCACTGTTTTGGGGTCCCGGAGTGATTTCCACGATTGACAAACCCAGGGGTGCGTTTACGTGTCGGTCATAAACACTCGCTGTTTTGGCTGGCCCATTCTGGCCCGTTTCGTGGACTATTACTCACTGTTTTGGGGGCCCGGAGTGATTTCCACGATTGACGAACCCCGAGGTGCGTTTACTTATCGGTCATAAACACCCGCAGTTTTAGCCGTTTCTAGCCCGTATCATGGACTATTACACCCAAAGATTTGCCGTAGTAGAGATCCGCATTATGCTAAATAAACAGTGCTTTATTTGGCATATTTCATGACTTTATAGACAATTACTCGATTGACGTCATTCATTATGTCATAAAAAATAGTCATTATTATTTTTCAACACAAATCTAATGACATCAATTTTATGCTCTAGAAAATTGTCTGAATAAAAAAAATTGCCGAGCGCTTGTTCCAATTAAACAAAATGCACCTAATTTCAATTGGATTGAGTATATCACAAGCACCACAAGCGACTGGGCAGTAGTTGACATGGAATGATAAAGAAGAACAGAAGCAGAATATCAGCCCTTGATTATTTGTATTAACACCAAATGACAACACTTAAAACAAGAATCGATATATTCAAAGTGTTCACATTACTACTTGGCTCACACTTGAAAATTGCTCTAGCTAATCTCCTAGCAAGGCCCAAGAACCAAGCACAAAATTAAACTCAGGTCTTAACAAGTTCCAGATACGGATGCACTGTATCTAGTGCGATTTGACATACTCCTGCACTATGTTAAGGCCTTCAGATTCTTCGCCATAGTTTCCAAATGAAGCAGCCAAAAATCAGTTTTTGCCTATTATAGGCCACAATAGTTGCTTGTAGTGGTACAGTAGGAAATCAATAATTACCTTGACGAAACCACAGACAGACCTTGTTTGCGAGCTATGTCAGCGAGCTTATTCACATTCCAAGCCTTGTCTCGGTAACCAAGATGGTGAAGTTGAGGATTTGTTTGGCCAAAATCCTTGAATGCATCTATTACTGAATCTATTCAGGATAGTAATGATCATCTCCTCCAGTGATGCATTAGGTTTATACTCCTCATCAAGTTGCCCTGAAGCTCCGGGTGTGGTGTCAACTACTAATGGCGCACCACCCCCAACTTGGCCCATTCCACCGAATGCACCCCCCC
>NC_057811.1:1152101-1156007 GCF_018294505.1 Triticum aestivum | reverse complement strand
TTCAGCTAAAAAAATAAAAGAAAATGATGGAAATGTCAAAAAAATAAAATAAAATAAGTTTCCCATGTGATATGTGGTCTAGTTGTTGGGAAAATTAACAAATATAAATTTCGACTTTATTTGCAAAATCTCTCTGGAATTTCTGAAAATGGGCATAACTTTTGCATACGAACTCGGATGAAAAAGTTTTTTATATGAAAAATCATCTACTCGAAAAGTTAAATCCGAATTCAACTGGGGGAACCCCGTTGAAGATTTTTAGAATCCCCAAACCCTAAACCCTAAACCCTAAACCCAAACCCTGAACCCTAAACCCTAAACAGTGAGTAATAGTCCCGCAGTTTTGGCCGATTCCGGCCCGTTTCGTGGACTATTACTCACTGTTTTGGGGTCCCGGAGTGATTTCCACGATTGACGAACCCCGGGGTGCGATTACGTGTCGGTCATCAACACCCGCAGTTTTGGCCGATTCTGGCCCGTTTCGTGGACTATTACTCACTGTTTTGGGGTCCCGGAGTGATTTCCATGATTGATGAACCCCGGGATGCGTTTACGTGTTGGTCATGAACACTCGCACCTATTGCCGATTCTGCCTCGTTTCATGGACTATTACTCACCGTTTTGGGGCCCCGAAGTGATTTCCATAGTTGTTGAACCCCAAGGTGCGCTTACGTGTCGGTCATCAACACTCACAGTTTTGGCCGATTCTGGCCCATTTTGTGGACTATTACTCACTGTTTTGGGGTCCCGGAGTGATTTCCACGATTGACGAACCCAGGGGTGCGTTTACGTGTCGGTCATAAACACTCGCTGTTTTGGCCGATTCTGGCCCGTTTCGTGGACTATTACTCACTGTTTTGGGGTCCCGGAGTGATTTCCACGATTGACGAACCCCGAGGTGCGTTTACTTATCGGTCATAAACACCCGCAGTTTTAGCCGTTTCTAGCCCGTATCATGGACTATTACACCCAAAGATTTGCCGTAGTAGAGATCCGCATTATGCTAAATAAACAGTGCTTTATTTGGCATATTTCATGACTTTATAGACAATTACTCGATTGACGTCATTCATTATGTCATAAAAAATAGTCATTATTATTTTTCAACACAAATCTAATGACATCAATTTTATGCTCTAGAAAATTGTCTGAATAAAAAAAATTGCCGAGCGCTTGTTCCAATTAAACAAAATGCACCTAATTTCAATTGGATTGAGTATATCACAAGCACCACAAGCGACTGGGCAGTAGTTGACATGGAATGATAAAGAAGAACAGAAGCAGAATATCAGCCCTTGATTATTTGTATTAACACCAAATGACAACACTTAAAACAAGAATCGATATATTCAAAGTGTTCACATTACTACTTGGCTCACACTTGAAAATTGCTCTAGCTAATCTCCTAGCAAGGCCCAAGAACCAAGCACAAAATTAAACTCAGGTCTTAACAAGTTCCAGATACGGATGCACTGTATCTAGTGCGATTTGACATACTCTTGCACTATGTTAAGGCCTTCAGATTCTTCGCCATAGTTTCCAAATGAAGCAGCCAAAAATCAGTTTTTGCCTATTATAGGCCACAGTAGTGGCTTGTAGTGGTACAGTAGGAAATCAATAATTACCTTGACGAGAACACAGACAGACCTTGTTTGCGAGCTATGTCAGCGAGCTTATTCACATTCCAAGCCTTGTCTCGGTAACCAAGATGGTGAAGTTGAGGATTTGTTTGGCCAAAATCCTTGAACGCATCTATTACTGAATCTATTCAGGATAGTAATGATCATCTCCTCCAGTGATGCATTAGGTTTATACTCCTCATCAAGTTGCCCTGAAGCTCCGGGTGTGGTGTCAACTACTAATGGCGCACGGTTGGGGTGGTGCGCCATTAGTAGTTGAACTACTAATGGCGCACCAACTACTAATGGCGCACCACCCCCAACATGGCCCATTCCACCGAATGCACCCCCCCTCCCGCCCCCCCGTGGATTGCTTTTTCAGTTAAAAAAATAAAAGAAAATGATGGAAATGTCAAAAATATAAAATAAAATAAGTTTCCCATGTGATATGTGGTCTAGTTGTTGGGAAAATTAACAAATATGAATTTCGACTTTATTTGCAAAATCTCTCTGGAATATCTTAAAATGAGCATAACTTTTGCATACGAACTCGGATGAAAAAGTTTTTTATATGAAAAATCATCTACTCGAAAAGTTACATCCGAATTCAACTGGGGGAACCCCGTTGAAGATTTTTAGAATCCCCAAACCCTAAACCCTAAACCCAAACCCTAAACCCTAAACCCTAAACAGTGAGTAATAGTCCCGCAGTTTTGGCCGATTCCGGCCCGTTTCGTGGACTATTACTCACTGTTTTGGGGTCCCGGAGTGATTTCCACGATTGACGAACCCCGGGGGTGCGATTACGTGTCGGTCATCAACACCCGCAGTTTTGGCCGATTCCGGCCCGTTTCGTGGACTATTACTCACTGTTTTGGGGTCCCGGAGTGATTTCCATGATTGATGAACCCCGGGATGCGTTTACGTGTTGGTCATGAACACTCGCACCTATTGCCGATTCTGCCTCGTTTCATGGACTATTACTCACCGTTTTGGGGTCCCGAAGTGTTTTCCATAGTTCTTGAACCCCAAGGTGCAATTACATGTCGGTCATCAACACTCACAGTTTTGACCGATTCTGGCCCGTTTTGTGGACTATTACTCACTGTTTTGGGGTCCCGGAGTGATTTCCACGATTGACGAACCCCGGGGTGCGTTTACGTGTCGGTCATAAACACTCGCTGTTTTGGCTAGCCCATTCTGGCCCGTTTCGTGGACTATTACTCACTGTTTTGGGGGCCCGGAGTGATTTCCATGATTGACGAACCCCGAGGTGCGTTTACTTATCGGTCGTAAACACCCGCAGTTTTAGCCGTTTCTGGCCCGTATCATGGACTATTACACCCAAAGATTTGCCGTAGTAGAGATCCGCATTATGCTAAGCAAACAGTGCTTTATTTGGCATATTTCATGACTTTATAGACAATTACTCGATTGACGTCATTCATTATGTCATAAAAAATAGTCATTATTATTTTTCAACACAAATCTAATGACATCAATTTTATGCTCTAGAAAATTGTCTGAATAAAAAAAATTGCCGAGCGCTTGTTCCAATTAAACAAAATGCACCTAATTTCAATTGGATTGAGTATATCACAAGCACCACAAGCGACTGGGCAGTAGTTGACATGGAATGATAAAGAAGAACAGAAGCAGAATATCAGCCCTTGATTATTTGTATTAACACCAAATGACAACACTTAAAACAAGAATCGATATATTCAAAGTGTTCACATTACTACTTGGTTCACACTTGAAAATTGCTCTAGCTAATCTCCTAGCAAGGCCCAAGAACCAAGCACAAAATTAAACTCAGGTCTTAACAAGTTCCAGATACGGATGCACTGTATCTAGTGCGATTTGACATACTCCTGCACTATGTTAAGGCCTTCAGATTCTTCGCCATAGTTTCCAAATGAAGCAGCCAAAAATCAGTTTTTGCCTATTATAGGCCACAGTAGTTGCTTGTAGTGGTACAGTAGTAAATCAATAATTACCTTGACGACAACACAGACAGACCTTGTTTGCGAGCTATGTCAGCGAGCTTATTCACATTCCAAGCCTTGTCTCGGTAACCAAGATGGTGAAGTTGAGGATTTGTTTGGCCAAAATCCTTGAATGCATCTATTACTGAATCTATTCAGGATAGTAATGATCATCTCCTCCAGTGATGCATTAGGTTTATACTCCTCATCAAGTTGCCCTGAAGCTCCGGGTGTGGTGTCAACTACTAATGGCGCACCACCCCCAACTTGGCCCATTCCACCGAATGCACCCCCCCCCC